>NC_040230.1:3979633-4282663 GCF_001444195.1 Xiphophorus couchianus
GCTCTTTAAGCATTGGAACCTGAGTTTAAATTGAATTTCTAGTCATGGATTCTGGCATCAGAAAAGTCCACAGTGTAAGGGAAGCACTTTCCCACAAAGAGTGAACATAAAGCTCAGAGTTGACTCATCCAACACAAACGTGGCTTCTACATTTTAAATAAAAGCTGCATGTGAACTCACAGTATGCAGACAGCTGCCACTGGGGCATCATTTGTCATTTTATATTAGAGAAAAGAATAAATGGAAGGCTCTTAAATAAGATTTAAACAAAAACACAAAATGTTGCTTTAAAATTAGTTTCTTTAGGTAGAGATGGGAAGTATGACTGTGAAAGGATGACATGAATCATTTAAAAACAAATATTTACCAGAGAACAATAAAAATGCACAAAAAGACCTAAAAATAAAAAGACATAAAAATTTGCTATAAAGCAGCAACTCTCTGTGCTGTACATTCATATTTAATAGACATGCACCTTCCAGGCTATTAAATATGTAACTGCATAAATCTATTTAACACAGAAAGAAATGTTTTTGTGTTTGATCAGCTGACTGCATGTTGCTATTTCTATGGAAATTCTGCAAACGCGTCAAAAATGTATTTGTAGCTTTTTCATGTATTATATTAATGCTTTTGGTCAGTTTCCATATTGTAAACTAACTCCACTTCAGGACAAATGTTAGTTATCTCATTTAGTTGAGTAACATGTCTGAGTGAACATCCTCAGTCAGACAGAGTTGGGTGGAGCTAAGCAATAAAAACAAATTGCGTCATTTAACTGTTCACAGTTTACATCCCTGTAAGTGAGAAAACTGCAGATATTCAAGATGTTTATGGAGCTTTTTATGAATGACCTCTTATTTTCACAACACACAACACCACCCTGGAAACTGCATATAAAGTGTAAATGAGCTTCGCAGAAGCTTTGATGCTTTGAGTATGTAACTGTGCTGATTTTCTGCTTCTATCAGAGGGCATGTCAAGATGTTTTTAAACGAATGTAGAACCTGTGGGATCTATCATACTGCGGGCTTTACAAGGTTTTTGCAGGAGCACGGCCCCAGACTTAATCTTTTGGCCCGTCTCCCTGCAGTCAGACAGAAGCCACGTATTTGCAGGAAAGGACGGTTCACAGGAAGGAAGCCAGGAATGCTTTTCTTTCAGGTTTCATGGGCCCAGAGGTCATGAAAGTCATACAGCACATAACTGACTTTTTAAAACCTCAGCTCAAGTAAGAAAAAGAAAAACAGTTAAATTGGTGCAGAGGAGAAGGGAGAGGGGATTTCCCTCTGTGATTTTGAGAAAGCTCAGTTTTCAGATCGTTACCTCCAGCTCTGGACTGAGACTGGAAAGTGGGCAAAGGGTCTCACAAGCAATGTCCTCCTTACATTGAATGAACATGGAAAACACATTCAGACTATTGATTCATTCAGGGCCATAATAATAATTTAATAACTAGTGAATTGATAAGCTGAAAAACTACTTCAGATGATAACCTCAGTGTTGCAAGTCTCTCAGGAATCTAACCATAAAGCAATAAAAAAGAATTGAGTCGACAACATATAAAATATCGAATAAATCGACCTGGAAAAGCACACCCTTACCTCAGGCTGTATATAAGGCAGCAACAGAGTGAACTGTGAACTTCAGCTTCCTTTAACGCCTTCACAGCTGCATCCAATCAGGCAATTAACATGCTCAAGTCGAAGAACCACCCAAACATTTATACTGTCCCTGACAGGGCCAGCAGTGATTCACAACAGTTGGAAGGTCAGAAAGTAATGTAGGAAGAAATTTATCTTCACATATGATAAAACCTTATGGACAGTTTGTCCTACCTTATGGAACAGGAAGTCAGGATAAATAAAGAAGCAGTAGCAGGAACATCCACCCAGTCGGTTTGAACCAGTCCGATCTAAAGACCGCGCTTCATCTGACAATGTATTCTTTTATAGTTTTTTTATTGACCGGCTCTGTATTTGAAATTTATGTCCAGAGATAATCTGCATTCATACTTCCCACAGTTAAAGTATGAGACTTCAGTTTTTATAGCTTTGAAAGTGATAAGGAGAGACACACAAAGCAATAAGATGTTGCAACAAAACCTAGAGAAAAGTGGAACAAAACACTTCGTAAAAAGAGAGAGAGAAAGGAAGAGAGGACGGATGGTTGCATGGATGTATGGATGGATGGACAGATGGACATATGGACTGAGGACAGAATTAATTTTTAAAGAATGTGGTAGGGAATAAAGACTGAAAATGAAAATATTCCATTTTGATGATATTTTTGAAAAATAAGTTGCAGTTCCAAATCTTCTCAAGGTGCAAAGGAAAAAACTTACATATTTCTATAAAATCCATCAATAAGAAGGGCGATGAACAGCAGATGTCATACAAGTCTTTTCAAAAAGAACAGATAACCTTAAAAAGAAAGCAATAAAGTGTATTTATGTAAATATGAATTGATCCTTGAGCATAGATTAAATTAAATCATGGACAAAATGTGTCTCACTCCATTCTACAGAAGTTGCCTTCTAAATGTCCTAATTTGGTAAATCTAACTTGATAAATACTTAGATATAAGGGATTCTAGGGTAAATACCTAAACCAATATTTAATAGATCATCCTAATCAAATGAAACATTAGGTAGGAATGATAACATCATAGGCAAAAAAATATATTGCAGAAAGACAAAAATGTTGATGCTGTTTAATGAAATAAAATCATAACTTTGTAATGCTACTGAGAAAACTAGGTAATTTTCTTGAAACATGGGATCAGCATCATTCAAACAAACAAAAAAGGAAGACGTATCTATTCATCTTTTAAAATTTAAAACTCCTGAACCTGCATCAAATCTGGAGTAAGAGAAGTACAGTGCCACAATTATCTAATCCATCATGTTTACACCTTAAACCCGGTGAGACGAGCATAAGCTGTGAAATAAAACCCAGAGAATGACATGTGCGCCTCTAAATCCAGCCGCTGCTTATCCAGACCGCTGCTGAGGATCTGCAGCTTTCTGATTGCTAACAACTTGTTTGATGTTCTCGTAACAGCTGGGTGTGTGCAGCCTGGTCTGCAAGTTGTGGTGATTTACTGGACACAAGTGTGAAACCAGGGAGAAGTTGGTAAATCTAAAAGACAAATATTCAAAACAGACATCAAAGACAAAACAAGAGCAAGAAATTGAAGCAAATAAAAATCATAAAGAAGTAAATTGAGTGAAAAAATAAACCCTGAATGTTTAATCTCTTAAGCTACTTCAATATTTTTGCAGCAAACAAGACTTCACTGAGAATATCCTTAATCAGTGGGCAGAGCAAAAAAAGTTGGTTTTAGAAAAAAAGATTTTGTAACATTTCCCAGGAAGGAGCCATGATGTCCTCTTACCCAGCGATACACTCCAGCCCTGTTTAGCCCACTTCAATTGAACTTTTGTTTGTTTGACTAGAAAGTCCAGTCCTTTTGACGAGGTGTGAATACGTAATTGAACTCTGATGCAAACCAAAAAGCGAACTCCTACAAACCCCGGTGTCGGTTTGGTTGAAGCGAATTCTGGTGCGGTTTGAATGCATATGAATGCCAAGAGAACTGGAGACTGCTCTAAAAGGAGGAAGTGGACAACAGCACAGGGCATTCCGGGAAAATACAACCAAAACAAACATGTGAGTCTATCGCTAGTGGGAGAAATGGCTAGTGGTTTTGTTCCAAAGACATAAAAGAAATCCTACAACTAATTAAACCTGATTCAACTCCATTTTTGTGTACATTTTGTGATGAAGGAAGATGTGCTCAGTGTCTTCTTCACTGAGCACATTTTCACAGAGGTTTTTGTGACGTTTCCTTCAGTAGTTTTTAGGGCAGTGCTACCACAGACGAGGGTGGGACAGGCTGCTGATTTGGGTTTGGTTTGTTTGATGCAGAATAGTGTGAAAGTGAACCACACCAGCAACTGAACCAAGTTTACCAGACAATCAGTTGTGAAAACACCCGAGATCTATGTCCAGCTTCCCTTCAGCAGACGCTCATTTCATCCACCTGTGTCTCATTTTTTTGGTCTTGACACTTATTTCATGAACGTACAAGAGTTAGTTTTTTGGTTCTTAATGCAATTGAACCAAAACAATAGAAAGTTGGCTTTTTTATTAAGCTAGATTTCAGAGGCAAACCAGATGTTTTTGAATAATCTTAAGCTTGAATAACTTTCAGCTTGACTGAAAGGTATTCAGTTCAGCTGTTGGACTAAGATTTGCGAAAAACTGCTTGAAGGATGAAAGATTTGTATGGATTTGTCTTACTAGACAGACCTTTAAAAAAGTTCCACATCCAAGAATAACTTTCTGTCAGTGAAGAAAGATCTAAACAGAGCTGAAATATGTATATAAAAAAAACCCAAAACAAAGATGGCAGATTTGTGAAGGTTGATGGATGGAGTGGTGCAGAAAGAAAGGAAGCAAATGTATAAAGTTAACAAAGACGATGAAAGAAGATAACAGAAGTCATCAGAAAGCAATTTTTAAGGTCGCGGAGAGGAAATGAAAATCTAAAGTTTAAAAAACTGTCAAAACAAGAAGTGGACTGGGAATGAAAGATGAAAAGAAGGCAGAAAATCCAAAAGGAACAAAAAGACAAGAAAAAACAACAGAACTTCAGGGTATGAGATGGATGTAAATGGAAGAAATTTAGCAGCGTTAAAAACAGTGAAGAAAGGGTTTGTTTGATAGTGAGATAATATGGGGTGAGACTGGAATAAAAACATTTACCAAAAAAGAGAAAGAAAAACAAAAATTAGGGGAGTGTAACTTCATCTGCAGGGCTCTTCAACGTGCACCCACTGCTGGCGGCTGCCAAATTAAACACAAATGACTGTTTTAGCATCCTTACCCGACCTGTAGCTGATCCTGCTTTTATAGTCAAAAAGAAAAAAAGTGACATTAAAAATCTGCAGACAGCCGTGTTCATCAGGTTGATGGCTAAAAATATTCTCAGGAGTGCTGCTTGAATAAAAAGTTCCCGCTGCCCATGAGAGAAGATGGAAAACTGGGGAATCAAACTTTTCCTTCAGTAAAAAGGTCAGATCCAAAATTAACTTTTGACGTAAATTTAAATGCTAAACTTTTCTTTAATGAATCATGAAACATGGCACAAGATGAGGTTGAAGGCTAAAAAGATAACTATCATTTGTCAAGTTAATAAAGTAACTCGTCTTGTTTCGCCAGCATACAAAATAAAAAATTTCACTATTGTTCTTTACTATGTGTTCAGTCGTATACAGTAACACCAAATATTGTAGCAGGCATAAAAAAGCAGATAATCATCCTCAGACTTCAACAGATCCCTATATATCTATCAGCTCATAATCAAAAATATTCAGACCACAATGTGTCTAATTATTATGAGATTGATTAACTGTTATCCCATTACAAGTGCTTATAATGGGATATAAAAAGTTATATCCCATTTTCATTCAAAGCGAACTGCTCCACATTTAAGCATTTGGAACAATTCATACAAAAATATACTTACAGCTCTTGGACCAATGCAGTAGGAGGCAAAGGGGAAATGACTGCTCAGAGTTAATATATATATTTAAGATGTACTTCAATGTGGATGACGTTTTAACTGGCAAAAGATGAAAACTTAGCACATTCAATGAAAGTAATTTACTCCCCATCAACAGAACAAAAGGAGGAATATTGCACAATCACAACCACAATTAGAGGGCAGTAATTGCCTAAAGTAAGACACTTTTAATACTAAATAATCATAAATAAGTTGACTTTATTCTCATGTTTGGGTATTTTAACTACAGGCTTCACAGTTACCAAAGTTTTTACAGAAATGTCTTCTGGGATAAACAATGGCTATAAAAGCAGACTCCAAGGAGGAGCCTGATGGATGTGAACCAAAACCTGCTCTACATTTTAAACATTTCAACATATGATATGAAACTTATAGTGCATGGTATCCAGTGGATACTTTTACAAAATCACCAAGATTTCTAACAGTCTTTCTTGGCAAAGATGAGATGACGCTATTTCAACTTTTACACTTAAACATGTTTGAAATAATCAAATATCTAATTTTATTTATTTATTTTTTTAATGGAGGGAAACTATATTCAAACTAGAGGGCATAGGGTTTTTGCTCAGACAACAGAGGCTGAGACCAACATTTCAAACAGCCATCTGTTTCACAATACAAGCTAAAAATAAAAATAAGTGTCCCGGACAAGAAAACAGCCTACATTGGACCCACAGACAAGTTTAATGTGGACTTACAGAGTAACGCAGAGCTGCTGGCACAGCAACTATGGCAGGAGTCTACAAACGTTAATTCTGGCAGAAATGGACCTAAAATTCTTAAAGTCTATTGTCTGTTAATGACAAAAAATGTACAAATGTGCACGTGAGCATGTATCAAAATGGGGAAAAAAAAGTAGCTTTTCTAAAACTTGCATCCAAGGATGTGCGGACATGAAGACATAATTAGAAAGTGTCTTCATTTTATACTAATAATGTGAAAATCATTACCAAAAAGAGTAGATACAATTGTCTTTTGTGAAAGATGTTTCTTAAATGTAGTGTTTGAATCCTTTAAGGAAACTTTCAAGCTATGCCTGTCTAGTTGGCTCTGAAATGAAATATCAGAAAAAGTGTTTATGTTTTGTTGTACAAATCTGAGTTTTTTTTACAACACAGCAATTTTTGCTTCTAAAAAAATGTCTAGTTTTCTCGTTTCACTCCTATTACGCTTATTTATTTTCTTTAAACTGACATTAACGAAGCTGCTTAAATCACAGATGAGCAAAGGTTGGAACTCCAATTGGACAAGTACGTGTCCATACGCCACCACGCATCCGTCTTGAGTGAACCAAACTTTAAAAAGCGGTGAAGGTCAGATGGGGGTGGCTGCAGCAGCGGCGGCTGTGGGATGTAGCCTTGATTTACCCAGAAGCAGCAGGGCGGCCGGACGAGCCAGGCGATTTTTATTTCTGGTGGAAAGGCGGCGAGGGCTCCGGTGAACCCTCAAAGTGTGTGTGGGTGTGAGCTGGTTTGGGGCCCTTGCTGAAATTAGTGCTGCGGGTTCAAATGCTGCTGAGGCAAGACAAAGACAACGAAGAGCAGGAGGAGGAGTTTGCGTTCATCCTCACTCCTCGTCGACTCCAAGTTCACCACAGTTGGAAAACACACTCTCTGAATGGCTATATGTTGTGGATTCAGCAGAAGAGCAGCGGATCAGCGCGGTTGTGTAAAAACATCTGGGAGGAAATGGTTTTGCCACTGAGAAATGTAACCCTAACAGAATATTTACAACTAAATACATATGTAAACTGTATAAATGGACATATTTCTGTTACATTGCCCTGTTTATGTTGACATGTAAACAGTATAAGTGTGGAAGATGAACTTTATATTTTTAAATGCATATAAAGATTACATATTGCATTGCTTCCATCAGCCCTCTCTGGCTTCCGGGTCTTTCTTCTTCTCTTTTACTTTTAAAGAGGACTTCCTGGACACTTTTTTGTCCCCAGACTCCTTTCCTTCTTTCTCCTTCTTCTCTTTTTTTTCCTTGGAAGAAGATGACTCTTTCTTCTTTGTATCATCCTTGGGCTCTTTGGGCTCCTTGCTGGAATCCTTCTTTGACTCTTTCTTGTCTTTTGATGGCTCCTTTTTCTCCCTTTTCACCTCCTTGAGGGTCTCCTCTGGAACTCCTGCTTCCTCTTTCACATCTGCCTCAGATGGCTCTCTGGAAACTTCTTTCTTCTCTTTTTCTAAATCAGGAAAAACGAGACATACAAAAAACGCAGTTATTTTTTTGATTACGAGGAAAATAAAGGTTTAGCTTGAAAAGGAAGGAGGGAAATTAGACTGCAAAAGCACTAAATCCTAAGTATTTTTAGTCTAGTTTCTGAAATAACATCAAACTTACAAGTAACTTTTCAGCAAGATGTAGGAGCTTGTTTTAAGTCAATAATTGGTTAATGTTGATGGAGAACTACTAGTTCCATTGGCAAATTATTTCACCTACAACATGGGAAATTGGTCTTGTAACATGGCAAATGTTTTTGAGAGATATGAAAAATTCTGTGTGTCAAGGAGCATTTCTGGGCAGAGAATTGAATGATGCAACAAAGAAGAGATTTGGCTCTGTTGTTATTTAATTGCCCTAGAATGAGGATTAGTTCATGTTTGAAACAGACTGATGTAAACACACTTTTAATGTGAGAACAAATTGAGTGACAACAGCACCTGCTGCATGACAAAGAAACTCCTCTTAATCTAACTTCCCCCATCCTTTGTAAAGACACACACATGAATACACACAGTCTTCAGCTCCGCCTCCTCCAGCTTGAACTGGCACTCTGATAAGATGATAACAGGACTGTTGTCTACCAACAATGAAACACACTCCTTATCTCCATGAGAACAGAGAGGGTTTAGAGACCGCAGACGACAGCCTGGTATCTCGCTGTGAGTGGAGACTGCATTTCAACAACCGCCTCTAAAGGTATCTGAATGTGTCTGTGTGTGGGGAAGGATCTTTCCTCGGATGTACGTGATGGAGACAACAGGCTGTCCTCTCAATCTGCTCACAGACTCCAGAAAGAAGCTAATCAGATGGCCCATCGTCTACGGCTTTACAGACAGACTCGAGTGCCGTGTGGCAGGAGAGTGCCGTAAACACAGACTACAGTGAAAACAGCAGAGTTGGCTAGTAATGAGTTACGTTTACTCAGTTACATTCACTTTTAGGACTACTTTTACTTGTGCTGCACTTTGTACTATGCACTTTTACTTCAGTAATTTTACTATGAAGTATCACTACTCTTCAGTAACATTTGTGGATAATTTACACTGCAAAAACACAAAATCTTAACAAGTATTTTTGTCCAGTTTCTAGTGCAAATATCTTAGTACATTTGAAATAAGCCTAGACCTACTTATTTAAAAGTAACTTTTCAGCAAGACATGTGGAAGTTTGTTTTAAGCCAACAATTCTTGAAGATAGATTAAAAAAAGAAAAAAAATCATACTAGCTCCCCTGGTCTTCTTAATGAAAAAAAAAATCCACCAGTGGAGCTAATGTGGTTTTTAAATCTACATTCATAAATTATTTTCTTAAAAATAAGGGTCTATATATATTGCTAAAAAGATACTTTTGAATTAGTTTTGCCTTATTCCAAGTGTACTGAGTTATTTGTACTGCAACCTAAACAAAAATATGTGGTAATATTTTACTTTTTTGCAGTGTGTCCACTGTGAGTAACTTCACTGAATGAAGATCTTGTTTTAACCAAAAATTCACCAGACACACACCTGCAGATTTTGTTAAAGTTTCATATGTTTTGCATTCAAAGAATTTGATTTGCAAAAATGATTCTTTTGTCTGTTTTTGTTATTTTGTAATTATTTATATGATTATCATTTTGGTCCTTAAAATACAAACATTTTCACTGAACTTTATACTTTGCTCTGTATTATGATGTCATTTTTAAATATTAAATGACAGATGTTTTGATCAGCTACTCAGCACTTGAGTAGCCTTTTTACCAAATACGTTTTTATTCTTACTTAAGTAATTTCTTAAATGGCTACTTTTAACCCTTACATGTCAACACTTTTTGAATTCTCTACCCACCGCTGCTGAACATTCATTCTATCCTTAAAACAATTTAAATTTGAAGAATCTAAAGCTGATTTCATTTCTAATTCTGCTCATATAAGAAGAAAAATGAAAGATGATAAAATCAGTCTGCAACAACAAAATGTACCGACTCATAGTGTAACAGCTTAATTGCGACGGCTCATTAAACCGCCTGTGTTTTACCGCCGAAAGCCACTTGTCTCCCCACCCGACCATAAAACCACAAAACTTCAAACACAAGAGAGGCATACATTTATAGACAAGAAAACACACGTTTATATGCAAATTTACACTTAATCCACTAAATTAAGCTATAATTGAAACTTTTAAAGAATACAATAATAGCAACATGCAAATTATTATACCGCTCCCTTTTTTCTCAGAACTTTTACAATCAGACTAAAAGACACACTGGATGTGGGTGTCTCTGTCAGGATAGTGAAGATGTAAAGAAACAAATTGTCATGGTGAAAGTGTCTGCAAACACTCCTGTTGTTTTTTTACAAGCTCTGCCAACCCCCCTCCCCCAATTAAATAAGTATTTTATGTGAATCAAGAGCATTTCATCAGTGGCTCTGAGTGGGTTAATCCCATAGCGACAGGCTAATCCAGACTTGATGCTAACTGTCTGGTTACAACTTCACACAAAATCCCTCCGAAGACACATCACTCCTGAGCAGCTGAGGCAACAAACACCATGAGTCTGTGTGAGTTCATATCGAGTCCACACTGACTCGAAACAATACCAATGAGAAACATTTGAAGCAGACCCAATACGTTCCTAGAGGTTAAATGTTTTAATGTCTCTTCTGCTTTGATAGGAAGTTACTACGTGCTGGTCCTCTGCTCTCCTAGCTCTCCTAAAAAAAGATCTATATAAAACGGTCAAACCAAAATAAACGGTTAAATCGAACTAATCTGAACTCAGACTAGCTCCTTAATAATGACCAGGTCACCTACTGGGCCCATTGGAAAAGACAGATTTAGTGCTGAAATTCTTCTTACCTACAAAATAAGAGAAAGATGTAGCTTAGATTTTTTTCTTTCCTTTTCTTTTTTTAAATATTCAGTTGATTAAATAAAATGTGTATGTTTTTCTAAAATATGTATTTTTACATGTTTTATCTTTGTTTTGTTCTGTGAAATGATTAGTAGATGGGTGCTTGTTTGCGCTTAACCTTTTATACAACATCAACCACTAAAAAGGTATAAATATCTAACTCAACTATTTATATGATCCAACTATTTACATGAACAATAAACAATAAACTATTTTTTGTTTATTGTTTTTGCCTTTTATACATGGGTCTAGAGTAATTCAAATCCCTGGCAAATTTAGAATTAGAACTGTTTTTACTTAACCAAAAGGTTTGTATGGTACAGAGAAGGATACTGATATCTCTCACAAGACAACAAAATGTCAAAGGATGATAAGTTTTGAATAAAACCAACATGCATCAGTGTTTATTTAGTTTATACCACTCTAATACCACTGGTGGTATTAAAGCAATGTTTTAGTCTAGTTTTCACTGATATTTAGATTTATATTTGCTGATAAGTTTGGTTGGAAGGCCTCCTTACGGTAACCCTAATTGTAGGACAGCTCCCTTCACTGATTCTCTACAGATTTAGATTGGCATCCCCAAAACTGAAGAAATATGTTAGTCAAATTAAAGTATTCATTTTAGACCTATAGTAAATTTTCCAGAAGGATGAATAGTTAAAGCGGAACTGTAAGCACTTCTGTGTGATGTTGAAATGAGCCATCAACAGGAATCAAAATGGTTATAATTAGGTGTTATTTCTGTTGCACTCCACTTCACACTTACTCACCAAAATGGTTCTGTGTGTATCTTCCTTGTTGGCTCAGAGGCATCGCAGTAACACGTCAACACCAACACTTTATGTCTCCTCTGGCTTTACACAGGTTAAATCAAACAAGCAAAAAAGTTTCTAAGATGCAACTTTAAGAAATTAAACTTTAGACTATTTAATTTATTGCTTTTTACATTTACGCTAATAAAAAAAAACAACAGTAAAAGACTAGAATAGTGCATGCTTTTCAAAAATATTACAGTGCTTATTTGTTTTGGTGGGTATGAAAGATAAAAGTGACATAAAAGTCATATCAGATTAGAGGAATACAGCTGTTTAATTTAATATCTTAATTTAACAGTTGAACATTCAGCCTGAGCCTAACTGATGCGTTTAATGGGCTATGAACTGATTAACAGCAGCCTGGTTATGTATCCACAGATGCTGAGAGATTGATCTGATCGTTCTTTGGCGTTTCATTGGTTTACAGATGTCAGCCAGGCAGTGAGGTTCAATTTAATCTAATCATTATGATGGCTTACTGTGTTCTGTTGTTTGATGGCTTTGTTTCACAAAGGTCATATGTGTAATATTGGTTTAATACAATTTTTAATATCTGAGGTCAAAAGTTCATCAGAAGGTTTCAGTGCAAAGATACAAAAATAAACATTGCAGAACATTTTGTTTTTGTATTATATTGTCCAATAAAGGATTAAACAAATGAAAGTATGATCTGAATATCAAACTTGACTTTCAATATAAACTTCCAGGTAATCTAAAAATAATCCTGATAGTGAAAGTGGGATTAAATTTATCTTTTGGAGTCAACAGTTTCATCTAAAACTATCCATTCAGGTTAACGTTGATGATAAATCTGTGGCTTTGGAGGAACTCTGCACTGATGGGAGGTCAATAATCATCATTGTAGGCAGGGGTCAACCCCTCATTGGCTGTGTGTCAAAAGGTCAATGGCCCTCACCTCTTTGGCTTGTTATTTCAGCACAAATACAAATGTGAACTAACAAAACTCAAGTTAGATGTTCTCTTTTGCTTTAAAGAACAATAAACAGTCAAATGACAGCTAATCTGCTTCACAAAAATGATCAATATCTTTCTGAGATAAATGTTTTACTTTATATGTCTGTATTTTTTCAGTGCAAACACAACAAACTCCATCTATCTTAATGACATCCAGAGGAAGGGGGTAAAAATTTTATAGAAATCGTTTGTTGAGTTTTGGAACATTGGGTTGCTACACATTTTTATGTCACAATTCAAAAAATTTTCCACAATCAGTTTTTAAGACTTTTAATTCTTTTAGTGCATTTTAGAAATATAAAAGCAGAAGTTGATAATCAAGTTATGGATAATCAAATTATGAAAGTAGAGCCTGTTCATTCTACATTGAACAGGCTCTAACTTTGAAACCTGGAAAAGTTAGAGAAGGACAGAAGAATGAAAGGATAGGATGAAAGAGAAGTGGAAAAATGAGTGAATGGATAAATCGAGGAATAGATGTAATGTTTAGAAAATGAGACAGGAAATTAAGTCCTGAAATACAAATATTTTCTTTTTCCATACATATCCATTCTTGTCCAGACTGTTAATGAACCCTTTCAACCACAATTATGTGCACAAAACTGAATCTCACATAAACACTTTTCAAATTCCACTAATTATATTTATTACATGCTGTTTGAGTAATATAAAACATCAATGACAAGGCTGATGATAAAAATAGTTAGTTGTTAGCATGCATCTTAATTTTGTGGTGCTGAAAGGACAGTTCCTTAAAAGATGTGTGTGTAAATTATCTAGTTTGTTGCAATAATTATGATCAAACGATTGTCAGTGATTGCAATCTTTTACTAGCTCTTGCCCGTTTCTGTCTTTCACTGTTGAATATTTTCCATGTTGAACCTGAAGGACTTTTCCTGTAAAAGGTATGTGATTAAATCTCTCAGTGTTTTTGCAATCGCCAGGAGGTACCCCTTCCTAAAATGTTGATGGAAAAGAAGTCACGGCTAATCTGAAGTCTGACAGTAAGGACAGAGGACACTCTCATGCTTGGCCTTAAATCCTGTAGCGTAACATTATAAAAGTCAAATGAGCAGATCTGTGAAAACTTTCCACGTGTTTGTAGGTCAGGAACATTCACAATCACCCAGGGAGACCAAAGTGTCGAACGTTTTGCTTTTACTTCCAAAGTATGAAATAAAACTGTGTGCGAGGGTCAGGTTCTTGAGGGAGTGGTAGCAATGAGCCGATAAACATTGATGTTGTAAGACAAGATGGTAGCTTCCCTTTTGTATGGAAGCCTAAAGGTGTCAGGTCACGTCATGTCAGTGTGTTACTTCAACAAACTAACAAAGTTGAAGTGTGTAGAACAAACAGTGCAGAGCTGTGTGTGCCACGTCATTCTGATATGAAGGGATCAACATGACTTTAACCTCTTTTCACGTGGGACAACAGCTAGCTGGAAAAGTTAAAACAGCCTAGAGTTGTTTTAATCCAATATGAAACTGGCCCAGCTGGGTCCAATGTAGGTCTGTTCAACAGGAAACTAAACTATGGATAATTTATGTCATCAAACAGCATGTTATTAGTTATAGGGAATGCTTCTTAGAAAAATAAACCCATTATGATATTGTTCTCTGGAATGAGCAAGGAGGTGTTTCATTTTAAGAAGCATGTTTGTTGGCATAACGGATAAGAAAAAAGGGTGGTCACATTATTTATGTACTGACTGGCTTTAATGACATTACTGGGCTTGTGCACTTAGTGGCTTGCACGTAGATTCTGTGTTTCTGATTTTGTTGCATGTCTTCTCTCACCTTAGCTTGGGTTTCTAAAAAAAGTTTAAACAAAGATAGTGTCTTAGTTCTTGATCAGGGGATTTGTAGATATTACTTCCCTTTAACTTTATGGTTAGCAATCATACTCCCGGTACAAACTTTGAATGGAAAAAATAAATTATGTCACTTTAGGAACCAATTTAAAGGAGACTATTTTCTAGTCTGGTGAGAAAATAGCACAATCGGAAATTCAGGAAGACAGAAAAGGTTCATGGGATGATTTTCTTACAGATTTTAGGATTTAAGTGTAGTTATTATAAATACAAAGCATCTCCATGAAATATCTAAGAACTCATTTTAGTCTTATTATCCATCATATAACTTTAATTCAAATAGTTGAGAATTTTTTTCTGAATGAGTATGGCTGACATCACTGGCCATTTTCTACACAAAGTCTGTGTATAACATACTTGAGGTGCTTTCACAATAGGTGGTTACTCTGCACTGATTAATAATTACAATAGTATTGTGTTATTTTCATTGATATCATTTTTAGATTTGAGTGATCCTCTATTATTTTCAATTCTCTGTGCCGTTTTACAAAAGGTCTTTATTTTCTATCCATAAAACTGATTGAAAGCGCTTCACAAATGTTAAGTTTTTTATTTCATTGACTACTTTCTCCCTTATTAATCCATTAATTCTTCATGGCACAGACTCAACAAGGTATCAGAATCCTTTCTCAGAGATGTTGGTCCATGTTGCCATGGCAGTACCACACATTTGCTTCAAATTTGTAAATGATGTAAATCTTCTATTCCACCAGATTCCATAGGTGCTCTTGGGGCCATTGAAACTCAATAAACTTACTATTTGTGTTTAAATACAACTACACATGTGTATCTCATCATGTGTCCACAAAAAGGTGAATAGGAAAACCTTGCAAATACCAAATAGATGAGTGGTGCAGCAATTTCCACCATTGGCCTGTGTGATCCTTTAAATGACAGGTGTCTGGTTTCTTTATTCTCTAAGAGAATTTAGTTGTAAACACTTGTTTATTCCTAGTGACACAGAAACAAAAACCACAGCAACAAAGGTCAGCGTGTCCAAAAGATAAAGAGAACGACGCTATCTGTGGTTTGTTCAAAGCCCACATGTTCTGCCTGGATTCATGTGTTAGCAGTGGATCATAGCATTGCATTCATCTGCAGGGAGGCACAGTCAAAATAGAGGAGGCCGCACAGATTGCCCGCATGCCAGTGCCGTCAGCATGCCGGACGCTGAAGCTGAAGACTTACTGATTTACAGAATCCACCATGCTGTTACAGAAAGACAGAATCTGTTAAGAACTGACTGACTGGATCTGTACCAAAGTGTATGTTTGGAGATTGTGAAATTTGTGAGTGTTTATGTTGAAATCCCATATGCTTCTGTGCTGCAAATCTTAGATAGAATTATGTGGCGTCAAAAACCTGAATCTGTGTAGTCGATGGTAAACGACAAGAGAGCGAAAACAGAAAGCCCTACAACACACACTATTTAAACAAGGAGAAAGTTGACAGGTTGTATCGCAGTGCCTTTTACTTTTAGGTCAGCCTAGTGAATAATTTCATTATTATTTACAATCTTTAGCTGCGCAATAAAATCAAGTGTTTTTGTCAGAAAATCATAAATAGATTGTGAAGGGAGACCAACTCACTTTTTCTGAACTTGATAAGCATGATTGTACAAGCGTATCTGACGTTGAGATGAAGGTGTAAAACATTTGCCTATTCAGCTTATTGCACAATGTTAGTGATCCAAGCATTAAAAAACCTTTCAGTCTTTAAAAAATAATTTTAAAGGCTTAAAACATGCTTTTCAAGTAGATTAAAAAAACAAAACCGGCAAGTTTTTTTAGTAATTAAAAATCCATTGCTGTAGGAACTTGATTCCTGAACTTTAACTCTCACTCTAAAACAACTTGTTTGTACAAATAGTGGCAGCAGAATAACTGGCTTGTTTACAGCAGAAGGCTTTCTCATCCTTTATTTTGGACATTTGAAAATTCAAAAGAGATAGGTCTGACAAGATTTAAGGACTTTGTAATAAAAACAAAATGCAATTAACATTTAAATTTGGATAAATTGAACAAAGAAAACGTGAAAAATACTGATTTATGTTTTCAGATGAGGCAATAAAGTTGAGAAATGCAAAAACTTAAAGATAGAGAGAGGCTGAGACCTTTGCTTAGGTTCTCTCTCTCTCTCTATGGGTGTGGTATAGTGGGTGGGTTCATTCCCGTGGTCGGCCAAGATATTTTTTCTCTGCTCAGCTACGCCCTGCAACTAACCAACATGCAGACACACACATACCGGCACACACATAATGTACAGAAAAATATATGGTGGCTAGTCCAAAGAACCAACGATAGAAAAGAACACGAAGCTTTCCAGGTCTGGTAGTGACATAAAACTTCTGCGTTTGTCTCTCACAATCACACACCGATGCACAAAAACATGCACAAATGCATTCATACATGCCTCTGTCTACTTCCTCCGCACTCTGTGCTCTCTGTCTAAATACAGCCAACCACATCAGAGACAACGTTTACAATGCTGGGTGAGTTACACACTCAAATACATACACACACATAAACTGTAAATTTTACTCAATATGTACAGCATATACGTACGTACATAACTCTAAAATGAAAACACACACCATGCAATAAAAACTGGATGATGATTTACACATGTGAACAGATACTTACATACTGTAGCTTAAATGTAGGCTGTTAAATCTAGTTTGGGTATGTGTGTTTGTTCAGTTGGCTTCTGTTGAGGTTGGCCTGTTGTTCTTGTCTGAGACAACAGTCCATCCCTGGAAATTGTTTTAACACTCCTCCACCATAGAAACACCAAGGCACAGTTTTAAACAGACACCCAAAGTCTCTAAGCTTAAGGAAAAGAAAATCAGAGTAGATTAATGCATCCTGATTGTGTGTGCTATCTGACATCATAAACAAAGACAGACAAAACATTTAATTAAGCCCAGAGTTATTCATACCTCTGGCATATTTAGATTTAAATGATTTAATTTTAGGACAGAACATTTGTTTTCGTACATCCTGCTACAGTTCTAAAGTTCCCAATTAACTTCCAATCTATTAATGCAATGTTATGTTGGATATCTCTGTGTGTTTTTTTATTATGTTCTGAAGGACAGAGACTTGCTAGAAAACAGCAATTATGCTGACCAAGGCCTGATTAAAAAAAATCTGTTTCAATTAAAAAAAACACATAGTATATTACAATGAGTAAGCACTGAGATAAAAACTTGGCTTAACAAAGTAGAAGTAGTCCCTGATGGAGTGCTTAATTCCTATTATTCCCCATAAAATCTAATAGTATATGCACCAGCCAAGTTTTGCTAATCCATCTCTTGTATAACAGACCATCAGCAGGTGTGACTCTTTTGGTAGTTTGATGGTTTGGAGATTATCATTTTTGAGATTAATATGGATGTTAAATTGTAATTTTATAACTGCTATACAATAAATTCTGTATAACAGTTTTCCTCTTCTTCTCTCAGAAGAGGAAAACCTTTACACCGGTGTGACTAACTAAAAACAATAGCTCTATTCATCACTTTCAGATGTGTGTTTGAGGAAGGAAGATTTCAGTAAAACTGCAATCTTGGCACTTGTGAACTTGTGGAAGTAGTTGGCCCTTACAGAAGTCTCGCATATCCCCCTCCTCAGTGTCAAACCTTAAGGCAGGATATTTTGGTGTCCCCTGAAGAGGAAGAAGATATTGTCCCCCAATGATTTCTTAATCTGCCCCAGAGTCTTTTCCCAGGGGCAGAAACCCACATTACCTTCAAAGTGAAGCTTGCTGATCTGATATGTAAACCACATCAACTGACCTTTTCCTATGTGAAGTAGCAGAGGCCCCACTCTGTGTACTGTAGGAACTTCAACACATTGGGAAATCAGCAGCACTCATAAACATTTTATCAAATAGTGAGTTATCTGGATTTACGTTTACGTATCTGGATCAGTTTGAATCATTTATCTGATATAAGCTCCAGAATTTTGAATTTACAAGCCACCCTGCTACCAGCCTAACGCTTCCTGAATGACAGCATCAATAAAACTCCCACCATGTGAAATATAAATGGACAAGGCATAACCAGCAGGCTTGTGGCTTTTGCTCTTCATGAAGCTAATTATAAAAATATTTCCAGATATTTTCAGATCTTCTTATATTTCACTCTACTATGTGTTTTTCTTGTTGCTCATGCAGAGCAAAGAGAGGAAGGGGAAACACCCAGGCTGCCACAAAAGAAGCACCCTGATGGGGAAATACCCTGCACACAGACTTCCCTTCTCCCCAAACTTAAAACCAGTCTGAAAGACCCCAGAGGACCTGAGGGACACCAAAGGATTTATACCGGTTTTTAAATGCACAATAAAAGGACCAAATCACACACACCTCATAAGTAAATCATAATACAGTCACAGAGAGTTAATACCCCTAAAGTTTAAAGGAGGTAAACTGGAAAATCCTTAATCCTGTTAATAGGTAGGAAACACCAAAGTAGGATATCTGAATGGTAAAAATGCAATTCCTTTTCTCCCCAAAAGAAATGTTCTTTTTCACCTGCTCCTTTCATCTGTTTTTTTTCACTCGTGTACCAGTTCCCTGTGCCAGTTTCCATCCACTTTAATTTTTTCCTCTTTTCTCTCTTCTTATAAACCAAGTTTACCCCCTTTGACTTTATAACGATTTACCTCTTTTACACTATTCTCACACTTTTCCTGTCTATATATACATTTATTCTATCTCTTCTTATATTTCTAAATGGGCACCTGTTCAAGTTCATTGTAGGAAACAGCAGCTGTGGCTCTGCATGTGTCTTTTAATTGTACTGTGGTAAGCCACCATTCTTCCTCCGTCTCCTCCGTGCCACTGCCTCTGCCAAAGATACACTTCCCATTGCCAGGAAGGAATAAGGGGCGAAAGGAGAGAAGAAACCAGAAAGTAAGCCTTCTGACCCCTGCAGGGTGAAAACAGAGGAGACATTGTACTTGCATGAAGGAGTCATTTCATTTTTCTGTATTTCCCACATCCATGGATTCCATATAATCTGTGAATAAAATCTCTCATCTATTATTTGGATTTCATTTTCTGATAAATAATTTTGAATCACTCAACTTGCAAAAATAACTTTCAGTTGTAAATCTGAAACATGACTTCACAATTCTGGACATACTTTATCCCAAAGTAAAATTAAATGTGGAAACTCATATCTTCCAAATACGTATATTCAAGAAGGTTTTTGTGAATGATGATGCTGTGGGCAGGAAGGATCTCCGGTAGCAGCAGTCAGCAATCAAAGTGAAGACTGATAGTGATTAGACTGTCATGGCATGCTAACAGCTCAATATCTGGAAAGTAGAGATGGTATTTCACAGTAACTTGTCCTGGATAACACCATCAGTTGTTGACCAGCATCGCTGGTTCACCTCATTTGCTTTTGTTGCTCCTCTTTAAATCTGTCTGGTCCAGGAAAAGGAATGTTTAAGTTGTATTCAGTGTCACAAAAAAGCTAGCAGTGTAACAAGATCTAAGTGATATAAAAATTCAACAATATTTCAAATGAAGAGCCAAGTATAATCCAGAAACCATCAAAATGGGACTTCAGCAGGTGAAGGAAATGACATAAAATGACACCCTGTTGTTTGAGAGTCTTATTTTACAGCCAGAAACTTGGTGCATTATGAGATGCCATAGGCATTTACGAAGTTGGCTTGTTGTCAGACTGGCAGACAAGACTTTGTTATAAAAGTACTGAAGAAGTTCTCGCCACTTTAAAGTGCTTGTGTGGCAGCAAGCTAAAAATAGTGACAGAAATTACTTCTACATACTGAAAAATGTATTACTAGATAACTGTTAGCTGTTAATAAAGCTGAAGTTTGTCTTTGCTACGTAGCTTCCATTGGTGCTCAGTAAAATTTGTTTTTCACACTTTTTATTAAGTTTGGACAGCACTGTATCATCTCCACTTATAATTACTTAGATTCATCAATCTAGAACTGTATAATTATACAAAGATTTATGAAAACTTTATCCGATTTCAGAAAAAGATAAAGGATGTATTTTCAACGTTTTTATTATTATGAGACGTTACAATTAGACAAGAATACAAAATGCAAATGAGGGATTGGAAATGGGTACTACTCATTTTCATACACATGTAGCTTTGATTATTTTGTACCATATAAGTTTGATACCAACTATATCTGTAAGTTCATACCTACCAGAGTGATATTTCACACCTGCTTTGAAACTGACAGTTCAAAATTATTTTTCAAATTTAGTCATAGTTTAACAGAATATTCTTAGCTTACTCTAGTGAATTATGCCTCACAGCAGGAGGTCATTTTGAAATATTCTGCTTTTTTGAGGAGTTGTATTATATTATTAAATCAGTCAGCTAGCTCAAAAGGAGATCAAAAGAAATACAACCTGAAATAGGCTGTAATGTACATACTGAATTTAATTAAATTAGATGTTTTCATCACTGTTTAAATTCTTAATTAGTGTATTTACAAAGAAAAATATAACAATGTGCAATTAGTTAAGTGAAATGATGCAACATACTTGTTTAACAGATATGACAAAAGCAGATACCAACAAAATGACAACATGAGGATACAAAATCAGGTTACTGATTGATAAATAGGCAAATTGGGCTTTAGCTTCTGGAATTGCTTATTGGAACTATAAACACAAAGTGTTTAACAGAAAAGGCATACATTGCATTTTTTGTACAACTAGCATTATAAAATACACTGTGTTTGTAGAATTATTTTAAAAAGGCAATTAAAGAGCTATGAGTTCAAAAAATATTTTTTTCCCTTTTCACTTTACTTTTTTCTGTTTCTAAAACAAATCAAAACACCATTAATGACAAGCCGACAGCATGGTGACATAATATTAGTGCAGGTTGTCTGACCATCCTTCACACCGCCTGTTTGTGGTGCTACGGTTGCCAGATTCAAATCCATCAACTGTGCCTACAATTAATAAGCCACACACGCCCACGCACACGCGCACACACACCGACACAGCAAATTTACAGCAAACACACTTTATTCCACCAAATTAACAGGCAGAACTGCTGTGACTAGAAACACATGGAGCCTTTTGACAAACACAAACATACCAAATTGATTCAACAAACAGCCTTCAAGTAATGCTTAATATGATTTTGGAATGACTCAGTTATTTTAATGAGATTTTACCTAAGACGCACACACACACACACACACACACACACACACACACACACACACACACACACACACACACACACACACACACACACACACACATGTTCGCCTGGGGAGGAAAAGCTTCCTCATTAATCAAACATTTTCAGCAAGCTGCAGTCACACAACTCAGCTTCTTTCCTAGAACTGAGTGACACTTCCTTAGCCTCCTTTCTTCCTCTGCAGCAAGATAATCCCTTAAGTACTGTTTGTGGTTTCACAGAACAGTTCTGCCAGTGGCTTCATGGTAAACTCTTTTTTTAATGGCAGGCATTTGGGGAATTAATAACAACTAACAGACATATTGAGTTGCTTCTCTCACAGATGTTAAATATGTAAACTTTTACATATTACAGACTGCAACAGTAGGCCTACTCCTGTCCTTCCAAGGATGAAAAAATCATCTTCATCTCATGATTTTGTTAATAGTAAAATTGAAGTGTTGAAGCCAAGAGAAGCTTTCTGAATAGATTTTAATCAGTGCAATTTGTCTAACTTGCAGTTAGTATATTAACATTTTAGGGACATAACCATTGAAAAATTTGTCACGATTGACAAATGCAAATTCATCCCAGTTATAAGTTCAACTCAGAACAAGTAGTAATAATGAAAAACATCGGTAATGTCATCACTTTCTCACAAAAATACATAAACATGTTTTCTATATTACATTACATATTTTAAATTACAATTTGCAGCCGGAAAACAGAATTCAGACTGTTGTGGTTTTACAAGCTGGGGATACTGTAAGATATCTTGAATAGATAGAAAATGTATTGTTCAAAGTTCATAGAACTCTAAAGACTTTTACTGTGAAAGTTTGCATTTCTTATGCTGCCTTGACTTTCAAAAAGTAGCTGCTCTTCTAATTGCTTCAAGCAAAAACTGGAATATTATACTTTTAGTCACAAAGGAAAGAAGAGCTTCTGATAGAATGTTGGTCTGATTAGTTTGATAAATAAATCTAATTAGCTGGTAATAAGTTAATAGGCAAAACACGACCATTCTGAAGACAGAATTAATTCTGCTAATAGTTGACTTAAGCAATGCTGATGTTAGCAGCATTCATTCTGCTAAGAGTTGTATTAATGCTGTCTTCAGAATGGCGGGGGAGCAACTAGCTGCTGGAGACACTAAAATACTAATAGTATTTCCTTCTGCTTCAATTGAGAAAAGAAAAGGAAAAAAAATATTATCGTTACAGAGTCCATAACAAGGCTAATTTAACTCCTGGGACTCTTTAAAATATTATACTTTCATTGCTTCCTGCTTGCGCCTGTGGCAAGGCATCTCAGATGT
The DNA here is from genome assembly GCF_001444195.1 of Xiphophorus couchianus. NCBI lineage: Eukaryota > Metazoa > Chordata > Actinopteri > Cyprinodontiformes > Poeciliidae > Xiphophorus > Xiphophorus couchianus. The sequence continues at coordinate 4,002,521 of NC_040230.1, forward strand.
TGGAATTGATGGAACGACAAAAAAATAAATAAATGTTTCAATTATAGTACTTTAAAAGTGATTTAATTTTAAAACAGCTGTACCAACTAAATGGTATCGGAAATCTGAAAATGTTTCATTTCTCCCACATAGGTACTTAATAAAGTGGAAAGAAAAAAGACAAGTTCTTCACAATTTAATATTGCCTCAATTAGACCTCAATTAGATTAAGTATGAAAGGCAATTTATTACGTCACTAACTTCCGTGCCTGTACTAACTTAGGAGATAGAATCCATTTGATCCAATATTGATATTAGATCAGGTTAAGGCCACCAATCCATCAACCATTCCAACCAGACAAATATCTGGAGACATTTTAGTGCTGCCGGGGGATAGCCGTTTGTTATTTTTGATGCAAATATTCCAAAACAGTGGAAATTTTGTTTGACACAGAAATGATACTTGAGGATGAAACTCAGGAGCAGCAAAATTCTGCACCATTAATCAAGTCTTGCTGCTAAGGATCAACAGGAAAGAACAAGTTAGTAATAAATCGTTTAACCTTCATACGCCATGCAATATATAAGATCTATATATATTCTGATTTCTTTTTACAGCTGTCTCTCCTAACTGTGCTAACAGTGCTAATTGATAATTTGCAAAAAATACTTTCACTTGAGATTCTTCATTTTCAGTTTTCTTCTTCTGTCTCTATTTCCCTAGCATTCCCACACACACACCAGTAAAGTCTCAATTGCATGTAAATTATTGCTGCAGTTCTTTAACCACAGCTCCAAAGAGCCATGAAGACTCCTACTGCTGTGAGCCTAAGCCAGGCTGTAAACACATGCATGAACCTAACATTTTAATGAAGAACGTTTGAAGGTAATTATATACTTTCTTGGGAGTGTTAGGATTATTTTTCTCACAAGATTCTAAGATGGAGTAGCAAGTAGCTTTGTTTTAAATGAGTTGCACATCATTTTGGTGTATATCAAAATCCCTTTAAAACAATGCTAAACTTAATTTGCCTGCACCCACTTTAAATATGTGACATAATTATCAGATTTACTTTGATTTGCACTTAAAATAGATGTAGTACAAATAAAGTTTTTACTGAATGTTGTGGCTGGTACTTGGATATTAACTCCAGCATAGGTCTGTTTTTCATTAAAAAAAATGTTCACAGCTGCTAAAAGTTTAGATTTCAAGAAACTCAGCTCTCAAACACCAGGCTTTGTATGGACAGCAGCTTCATGCAGAGAGGTGAAGAGGGAAAAAATCCAAAAGGAAACAGACATCAGATGAAAACACATGAGAAATACTGAACATGTGCAAGAGGGTGGGTCATCTTTAGCAGAATCATCACATTTCATGTTAACACAGGTGTGAATGTGGGCGGAATAAACATGCATTTGAAATTTAAGAGATCTGGCAAATTATACTACTCATCAGCGAACATGCACACTCACACTCACGAGTACAGCACACATACAGGCAGGACTGGGGTGAATGGATAACTGCTCACTTTGAGTTTACTTACACATTCAGAGCTAGTCAACCACACCCACATACCACAGACATACACTTTGAGTTTTGGACCTCTGGCTTCTTGAGCTGCTGTCCCGTGTTTCCTCCATCTACTGTACATCTGGAAACATCTGCAGAAATTGATTTTATTTGACTGAAACAATTTCACACTCACGACAGTTCTGTACTGTGTTTCTATTATGCAGATTTAAACATCACAAAAATAAAAACTTTTTTCCCTCCTTCAATCGGAAGGAAATAAAAAATCTCACTTTTTAGTCTTGATATGGCAAGACTAAAAAAAAGTTTGGCCTAATACACAATTTATTTGTTTACATGCAGCCATGTTACATGCAAGTTACCACCAAACCATCTGGATAGAAGATTAACTTTAGACAGAGATGCTAATTCTATATTAGTCAGCATTACGCATAATATTTTTACATGTTGGTAAAGTCAAGCTGATTCTAATTTGACCTTTGGACATTTATAAGAAACATTTTTGATATGCTGAAACTGTTTAGATCAAATTGAAGTTATCAGTCTATGCACACCCTCTATATTTTACAACTTTAAACACACATACACATACGCATATTTCCCCCCATGTGCCCTGCAGACACACACACACATTCACAAAAAAGTGATTAATCTGACCACTCCTGTTCTTTGGCAGTGTGTTTCCGCCAGTAAATCCAGACTCTGGTGGCAGCCTGCATTCCACACACACATACATTCACTTTGCACACACTAATCAGACGATCTTTAACACAGTTCACACAGTCAGATCCACACATCATCCAGCTACAGAAAAATGCATGCACACAAAAAGTATGCAACTGTGAATACAAGTATAAACATCCACCTAGATTTACCTGTTAATCAGAGATGAGCTAAGGTTACTACAATATAAAGGTAACACTGAAAATCAATAAAGTACCACCTCTAATATTTTCTATGGGAAAAACAATTTTTTACATGAAAAATATTTTGAGAATATTAGAGGAAATAATTAAATATAATACCATTGCTGGAGGCATTGTATGGTAAAATTGTACCATAACAAGAAATGGTAAAAGTGTAGAACACACTTTCTGTAAGACATGCACCTATTTTGCATGGGCCCGATCACCAAACACCCACATTTTTAATAGAACTGACATCTGACACGTCTCTGCCTTTAGATATGCTAACAGGACTCGTGTCATTGTCTCCAGGCTGCAGTTTCTGCCTGCACTCCAAAAATACCTCTTTGATGGTAGAGAGTGTCTCTCCACCTCCATTAGCCCTTTTGCTGACATTGCAGGCACATCAAAAGCTGAGTAAGTGTATATAGTGTTAAAGTATTAAAAACTTTGTGTCCCTTTCTGACTACGGATTCGTGCGTCAGCTGATTCCTCTCCGGACATTTATTAGGAACATCAGAGCAGGGAGTGCAGGTTCAAGCAAGGGCCAGTCCCAGACTGGAAAAGGCAATTTTCTAACATTCAGATCTTAGTTACATACATTTAAATGACGTCAAACAAGATAAACATAGTGCGTTGGTTCCATAGTTACTTCCTGATCTGATGCAGAGCATAATGACATACATGTTGGGTCTCCTGCCAGAAAAATGGGAAGAATACAGATAAACCAAAACCAGAGTACTGAGATGAGTGCCTCAATCTGGCTCAAGCCCATCACCAACACAATCCTGTACACTGAGAAAATGAGCATGAACAATACAGAATTCTTTTTTAAGTATTCAAATGAGTTTTGATTTACAAGTTCCATTGCAACTGTTTCGTTTGTATGTAAATTTACTAATGCAACAAATGAAAATGACAAAACCTCAATTGTTGGAAGAGCTAGGTAATCTTCCTTTTTAGCAACTTTTATTAGAAACTAGTGTTGTTAGCATCTCATACTAGAACAGTAACACTCTTTGTATTTTCTAAATTGTTCCCAAATTCTTTCAGCAATCTAACATTTCTTAATGTATTCATATTCAATAAATTAGAATATGCGTTTCAATGAGGCTCATTTGCAATCTTAAAAATAACCTTTAAAAGATATCATACATAATTTTTATTATGCCCACATTTTCCATGGACAGCAAACTCCATTTATGTTTAGAGATGAAACCTGCTTTTAAACACAAACACTACGGGAATATTATTATCTAGCTCTCTCATGAGTACCATCAGCAACATTTCTGTGCTAGCTAACCTTTCTGTCTTCTCATGGGAATCCTACACATCCTAAATATTACCCAACACGTGATCATGCCATTCACTGCAGACAGGCATTTCCTCCAAACACTGTCAGTTTTACCCCAGTAAGTCCTATTTTATTTAACCGACAGTTTAAAGTTTAAAAATCCTGACCCCGTTTTCTTCCTTTGATCTTAAAAAAATGCTCTGATTATGGAAGTAAGAGACGGTTAGCACTATGGCCAACTATAAATCAAGAGTCATTTCATGACTTTCACCCTTAAATGAAACTGACAATAAATAAAAATACCTTTTATTTTCTGAGTAATCTGACTGTAGATGTGCCTCTACTCTTTTAATTACAAACAATTTTATACTGTGAGTGATTTTTTCCAAATAGCAACATCCCATATGTCGGGTGTGTATGTTTAGAGGGTGTGTGTATGTGCATGTTGTGGTCAGTATAGCCTAATTGTAAGGGGAAGTGTCTTATTGGGCAGAGCATATGTATCATAATCATCATTAAGAGTGGTGCATCCTATAATTTTACCCTAAAAATTTCTTAGACGTATATGAACACACACAACCAAAGATAAGTAGGAAAGAAATTTTTTAAGACAACCCAGAACCAAAATGACCTCATTGCTCGGGATGTTTTGGCTGTCTAATTTATTATACCATACCTTATCTAATCAGGCAAGGAAAACCCAAAAATACACACAATCAAACAGCCTAAATTTATAGCTTGAGATAAGACAAGGAGCTAAACAGTAAACAGGAAATGTGTGAGCCTGTGGGAACTAACATACAGTTTTACCCCAACCTTTCACGGATAAAACAGTACGTTGATTTTCAAAACGACTTTGGTAGAATGTACAGCAAATCCAGCTCTAATGTTTGTCTTTTCTGTTGGTAGCAGGTTGACTACAATCTCTGAGTAATTTCTGAATGGATTAAAATTGCTAACATACCAGAACTATCCCTTCTGTTTACCAGCAAATGTATCGTTCCAGTGTACATCTAACAGAGCTCTGAGACAAGTGGAACCAGCAGTGAAAAAAAAATCCATGACAAGCTCAAACGTGGCCGCACGATGCAAATAAATCAGGATTGCCTCTATGTCAATTACTGCAAAGCTGGGAGATTTTCTATATCCAACGTAAAACACAAACTGCAGATGAAACACTCCATCATTTACCTCAGTGCAAAGAATACAACAGTGTCTTCACATTTCACCTATTTGGACAGTTGCATTGCAAAGAGTTTATTACGTCACCTGATTATAGGACATTGTACAACTGCATACCTGTTTGCTAACAAATAGTTTTTCTTCATACCTAAAAAGACTCGCATTGTGCCTCATAAAAGTATGCATAGCCAAAAAACTTCTCCTTTATGACTACAAGGTGTATTTAATTTTAAGACTAATACACCAATATACAAAGTAGAGCAAAAATAATTAAATGAAAAGGACACATGGATTTTCCTTTTATTTTCAAAATCTGAAGAGTGTGGTGTGCATCTGAATTTAGCCCAAAATATCCTCAGAGGTTAGGGACTACAAGTCACCCACGAATAGCTAAAATTTGCAAATACTTGAGCGCCCGCTTTAAAAACACTTACAACTGCCTATTTTAATATTTCAAAAACCAAATGTACCTTAATATGAATTAATACATAGTGTGGAAACTGTCTAGCAATATCAATAAAGCTAAAGTAACAGACCGTAAAATGGCTCCTAAATTGGCTGCTTTGGCAATGCCAGCCAACAGCCTGTCAAGTAGAATTGCACCAAAGGCATTTCAGCTTCAAAAGCTACATTTTCTTTTGAATATTCCATGTTCTCAAAAAAAGTGAATTGGCAGGTTTTCTGTGAATAATTTGAAATCATATTCACAGAAAAATCCACAAATAGGTGAATCTCCAAATACTAAAATTCAAATGTAATGCCAGTGTACAGAGGGCAAGGTTTTTAGGTCTGTCTCCACCAACTTTGCTGATCGAGAACAGGGATGCCAGGTTCAGTCCTTAATGGCTACTACCCTGCAACATTTAGATGTATTCCTTCTCCAATACCCCTCAATCAGGTGTGTTGGAGAAGGAATAGCAGGAGGACCGAAGTTGGACAATCCTGATCTAGGGACTGAATTTTTGGTCTGTTCTTCTTTTCAAAATATTTCAAGCTCAATGAAATGGGAAGGAAAATGTATTTTTAGCAGTAATTATCAGTTCTTCAAAAGGTTCTCAGTTGGGTTGAGGTCTAGGATTAGGTCCATTTTGACACATGAAAATGCTTTGATCTTGCATTGCAGATCTGGCTATAAGTTTAGAGTCACTGTCCTGAAGGTAAACATCCACAACAGTTTCAAATCTTTTGCACCATCTAACAATATTTTTCGAGATTATGTTGCATTTAGTCTCATTCATCCTCCCATTAACTCTTGCGTAGATGGTGTGTTTGGATCAGTGCAGATTTCTCCACACTGTTGCTATATCACCTGTATCACTCCACCAGAACTCCCATTAGCCTTTTGGCTGCTTCTATGATTATTTCTCATTTTGCCAATCCTTTAGATGCATCTCACATCTTGGTAGGTTTGCAGTTATTTGTTCCCATTTTCAGATGGACAGAACAGTGCTCTGTGAGATGCCCTCCTTTAAAATTTTGCACAACTTTATTCCTGATTTTACTTGTCATGATGCTGTTTGCTCACTAATTTTCTCTCACAAAAATAGCTCTGAGGCCTTTAAAGAACAGCTGCATTTATACTGAGAATAAATTACACATCCTTGGAGTCTATTAACTAGATTTTTTTCAGGGGTATAAGAAAGAAGGGAAATTACTGAACACTGAGAAGTTAAAGGCATTGTAATAAAGCATAAAACAGACTCAGCTTATTGCACATGTGCTGAGTTGAGCATGTGTGCCAATATGAGTGTGTTGCCAGCAAAAAGTTCACCGTCATGTCCACACGTGTGAGGAGATTTTAAGTTTAAGTTATGGCTGTGTGTGAATGAGAGATATAATGCTACTCTTTGTGTGTGCATACATGCAGGGGTGCGTGGGTGCGTGCGTGTGTGCAGAATAAGACTTATGGGTCGTTGGAGTGAATGTTTGTCTGTGTGGGAACTTTAAGAAAACAAGCAGGGTCTCAACAGAGGTAAAAATGAACTGAGTGTGTATTGTGGGTTGTTAAGATGAATGAAGGTTGTGACACTTTTCTAAAGCAAACAGCTCTCTGTTTGTTCTTGCCCTATCAATTTAGAGGCCTGCCTCTGCCTCTGTGTGAAGGAGTGAAAATAAAAAGTGAACAGGCATCTGAAACAATAAGCAGAGCTATTTTATTCCAGTGGAAAAAAAGTTATGTTATTTGGTAGAAAAAATAAACAAAAAAACATACAAGTAACTTTAGCAAATAACACTGATTTTAACCCACCTGCAAAACATTATGCTGAATCATAGTGTTAGCAACTTAATGGCTGATGCATGTGTTGCATGAACAGAAATCTATAGGTCGCCCTTTTCATCAGTTACTTTCTGTTCTTCAATTAACAAAGGAACACTGGGACCAGTTGTGTGATCACATAGAGTATTAAGTGTGTGTGTGATAAAGTCAGGTGCTGTTTTTATGTTCTTTCCCCTCATTATCTTCCTCAAAGTCACACAATGCTACAACATTAGCTCATCAAAAAAAGGAAGAGAAGATGAGACACAACTTGTCTCCAAATACAGGAGAAAAAAGAACCTAAACTCAAACTGTCTGGCCGATTTATCCTATGGATGTGCACAACATGTCACAATTTTATTGATCTACACTAAGTGGTAGCTTGTGCAGCAATTAGGAAATGAATTTCTAACTGCTGGGTAAAAGAAGACAATATATATATATTTTTAAATACTAATTATTTTTGCTTGTGTTTGATACAAAGAAATATCAATTTAAACTTCTATTCACACAGTACTGCCACCCTGACTGCAAGATTACTAATGCGTCAGGATCTGACTTGGGACTGACAAAACAGATATATACAAATCACATTTAAAAATCAGAGAATTTAACAATAACTGTTTGTATTTGGATTCTTATTTTGCTTCTATGAGCAGAATCAACTTCTGTGGTTAGACACAATATCAGTGGGATGGTTATTCATCACAATAGATGTTTACAAAGCGCATTATCAGCAAAACTCAGTCAAATGAAGTTTCCAACCTACTTTAAAAAAAAAATCTCTAAATGTTTAACAACAAAGAAAAAAACTGAAAAGGAAAATTCTGGAAGATAAACATTTTATGATTAGAGTTGCTGCAATGAGCCACTGTTTGTGCAACTCCACTCCAAAATGTAAACAGAACATCATTTCCATCAAATTCTTATACTTTACTGGCAGCGCTTTTATAAACTATGTAACATTAACAACAAAACCGATAAAAAAAACTCAGACATTTTCTTATCTCCTGTAACAATGTGTGAAAACTGAAAAACAAAATCAAATAAAAATTGTCCACCTTAATTTAAAGGGGATTGTGGTCAAGCTCCTGTTTGGTTTGATCACATTTGCAGATAAATGTATCAAAGCAAATGCAGGCAGATGAATGTGGTGTCCAGAGTACGTATAAAAACATCTAATTCAGAGATTAAGATGGATATATTTTGCGCTCTGACTTGGCTTTGAAGTTGATCCCCTTTTGAATCCATCCCGTATACTACTCCTTGGTTTATGTGAACAAAGTTCAGTTTATATAAATGTGATTTCCTCTTTGCTGCCCAGTTAAAAAACTTTTTACAAACAAATACTTTTGTATTTTCAAGGCACACAGTGCCATTTTATAGCACAGCCATGTAACTGTTACTTTCAGTTATAAAAAATGCTGTATATATCAAAGAAACTTGATTTGCCAATTTAACGCCTTGAAATTTGGCCTGTTTCTCTTTAAGAAGCTGCTCCTCTATCTGACATTCCATCTTAAGCACTTCATAACAACAATGTTCCTCCATTAAGCCTTTAACAGTGTTCTTAGGAGCGGTGCACTGAGAAAAAGTTGGTATGATGAGCTCAGCAAATGCATAGATCCACCAAGTGTTTGCTAATCTACTCTGGATTCCTCCCACAGTCCAAAAACATGACTGTTACGTTAACTGTTCTCTCTAAATTGCCTTTATCCCAGTTGCTCAATGTGAGCCTCTAAAAGCATGACTATAACTCAGCCTTAAAGCACCTTCAAAAAGGAAGATTTTAAGGAGTTAAAAACTAATCAACATCCAAACTGTATCAACGCAGAGTAGGAGTATTTGTTCTTAAAAACCTTAAATTATATTTGTAGCAAATGTTTATCATTTACAGTAGGTTTAGAAGTATTTTTCCATGTTTTCCTTATGTATTTCATGTCTGGTTTCTTTCATGTGTTCAGGACAGCTGATGCAAACCATTGGCAGGCTGTTAATGTGAAATCTAACTTGCTAATCTGCAAAAGTGAAAGCCCAGCCAAAGTTTTCAGCCTCTTAATGAGGGGAAAAAACCCAAAATAAACATTTGTCCAGGTTAAATATTTCCTTCAAGATTTAGGTTCCGCCGTTGCTATGCCAAACACTCAAACATCAAAAAACTTTGTTTACTTCCTCAGTCTCTTCTGATTATGTCATTTGTGCATATTCAGAAGGTTTTTTGGACAGAACCACTATGAAGGAATCAAACTGTCCAGCATTTACAGACAATGAGAGCGATGTGTTTCCCCTCAATAACTGTCTGGAATGTGTGTATAAAAGTGCATTATCAACTGTTCAAACATGACCAATACAGCTGCAGGGGTTTACAGTACGTGCTGATGCATAACCATCACATCAACAGAGCACAAAGTCATGATTACCTCAGTGATTGCAGCAAAATATCTTGAATCTACATTTTCAAATTTATTTAGAACTTTCAGTTTCTGTGCGTGTATCATGCAGGATTTTTGCTGGTTTCATTACACACTCACTTTGCCCAGCTCTCTCAGTCCATCTGTCTCTCAGCGCCATCTCTAAATGCTCCATTCATGAATGTGATGAATGGCCATGATCATGTGCATGAGGTAGAGCCAAACACACTAAAACGCCTAAACATTGTGTAGAGGGTGTGTATTAATTTGCAACCAACAGTCTTCTCCTTAATTTCTGATGACATTTTTACTGACCTCCATATGCATTATGAGAAGAGGATATGACAACTGATTGGTTTGTCCCAGATGGGCTCTGTATCTGACAAGATAATTTCCAGATGGCAGATGGTAGAGGAAAAGGCAGAAAAGATTTTTTTTTCAAACGTGGAAAAACAAATTCTGAGCTGCAAACAAGTAAAAAGGCAGAGTTGTTCAGTTACCATAGGTGGTCATGGGAGAGAAGCTGTGCTTATGGAGGAAGGGAAATCATCCCTGCAGTCTTTATGGAGCTCTCCATGAGACACATACTTTTACATAAACTAAATCACACTGAGAGGAAGAGGTTATGTTCCCTGTGGTCACATCATCAGTCAGAGGTTTGTTTTATTTTTGCTGAAACCCCCCCACCAAAAAAAATCCCAACAACCTGTATGCAGAAACGGTTATAGACGGCTTATGTTTATTCAGGCATCTGAGAAAGTAAAAGTAAAACAACTCAAAAGTTTGGATAAATAAAATAAAGAATATCTGGGCATGCAGAGTATTTATCAACTAAAAAAAACAGATTCAGAATTGTCTTCTGATAATTCTGGAGTTATTTTGTAACTCCACTGTTGTCACATGGTTGCTCAGTAGGACACAATGTAAATTGTGGGGCTTCCTTAGGCAGATTACTTTATATATAGTAGCAATGTGGAATGAATCTGACAACAATATTATTACAAACTGAGCTGGTCTGTATATGATTAAATGTAAAACTTTATATGCCTGGAATGCTTGGATGCCTGAATATTGTATAACCATATATCTGTGGTTGTACAATATAAATTAGACAAGTTTTTCATGTAAAGAGCCTTGAGATGATGTTTGCTGCCAATAGGTCCTGTATAAATCAACTTAACTGAATTGAAACAAGAAGTGAACTAATCCTCGAGAATATCTTACTGAATGCATCTGCAGAGCAGTGGAGGGAGACAGAAAGAAGGAGAGACAGATTGTGGGAGGAAGTGTGTACATTCCAGGCTAATCCTGATAGGACAAACCCACTGGTTTTCCAGCCACTACCACTACATGTTATGTACTGGTAGTGCAGCAGAAACACACCCATAAAGTCAGACACAAGAAACTTCAGTCATACTAAACCTTTCCCCGGCCATGATGTTAAAACTCTTCTTCTAAATCAAATTTCAATAAACATGAGTTGAAAGAAAAGGGAGTCGGATTAAAAACCCTACAACATGAGTAATACCTGAGCAGCCACACACACCTAGGCAGTGCTTGTCATTTATGTGCTTGTGGTTTGACGCTATTTGTTAAAGGCTTGTGTGAACGGATGTTGGTATGTTTATATGTGTGCAAACTTCACACATTTTTTGTTTGAATATCAGTATATGCTGGTGAATCTTTTACATGTGAAAGAAAAGGAGCATGTGCTATTGACTGTGCTTTATCTTTTGTGGTGATGACTAGTAAAGTGTATTTGCACAAAACCGCAAAGACAGAAAAAATAAACATGTTCCAAGAAAAGGAATTAAATTTTTTTTATCTCATGTCCCATAAATTTGTTGGAGTATACCAGCACTATTCATCCAGTGACCTAACCCACACAAACACACACTCCTACAGGTGCATCTTGCAGTGTGTATTGAGTTCACCACAGCTGGGATATCCTATTTTCCTAAAACAGTTAGTACACAATAACCAGATTAAGAAAATCCAGTACCAAAGCAACCCAAACCAACTCAAAAAGATGGCAAGATAAAACATCAACAGTTTTACTAATCACACTTTAGTTGTGTAATTAAAAAAAACCAAAACATAGTAATAAAGACAACTGCTGAAATAATAACAGGGACATTAACTGATTTTTCTAAGGAGTCCAATTTGCAAAGCCAATGCAGTTCTGTATTTGCGTAACAAAATGTGGATTTCATTACATGAAACAGCTGTATATTACTCTTAAAAATTAAAAGCATTTTGCCAATAAATCTGTAATATGATATTAGTGGGTAAACCAGAATTATTACCAACTTTCCTGGTCAATATTTTGTGCACAAACAAAATAGTTTGTGCACAAAATTATGTATCTTACAGCACAGAGACATAAATATAAATACACAAACTTTAGAGGGGATAAAAAAGGATAAAGGAGCAATGTGTGCATGCATTTGCAGCCGTCATATACAAAGGAAGAAAAAACTGCAGGTTTATTGTGTTCCCCAAAGACATACTAGAGAAATAAACTCTGTTTTCTTTCCCAAACAGCACTTTGTAGCACTGACCTGAAAGTAAAGTTTCAACAGTTTGTGTCCAATATGTGTGGGGTCTGCAGAAATGTTAGCTGCCCTTTTCTCAAGCCTAGAATTGTTCAAATCCTAAAGAGACTGTCACCTTTTCTGCAGACTTAACTGTTCATTAAAAATAATAATCTAAACAAAATGAAGGTAGTTAAGCATAAATATTGATGATTTATTCATCTGTAAAAAATATTAGTAATAAATACACATTTGATATTTATTGACAATTTTGTCACATTCTTACAAGGACATTTCATTAACATACATGCGTCTATTTGTAGATTTTTTTTAAATCTATTTTTCTTTATTGTATGAACCATTTTCTTTTCATTCTGTTGAAAATCTGTCATATCAGTTTAGGCATCATAGTATAATTTTGCATGGTTGTTATGGAAAAATATGAAAACTAGCTAAAAGAAAATCTGGATCTGTTGAATTAGTGTCACTACATTTACTGCTGGTGTTTTTATTGGAAGGGGAAAGTGACTTCATTGTTACATTTTAAGGGTCAATGTTCTTATGTTATTCAGGGTCAAAGAGGAAAGAATCTGCTGGAAATCTCATTCACAGGAGCAAAATTAAATGTGAAGAAAAGCACGGTATAAATGGATAGTAAATGAACATAAAAGCTATCTGTCTTTTAACAAAGGAAATGCCGTGTTGGGACAGACAATGAAGACTGTTTTTCAGGAGATCTTGGCTTAACCCTAGAACCCAGCTGAAGTGGCTTTGAACAGAGGTGCTGTTCTGTGGGTGAGTCTGACTCTTGACCTGTCATGGAAAAAACTTTTCACAGAAAAGAAAGAATAATCAGTTTGGCTTCATGTGAAAGTTGCAGTACAATACGGGCTTTAAACACGACAGAAGCAGAACGAGTTTTGGGCTCCAGTAAAATGAGGCTAGAGCTGATGATGACCTGAAATGAATTACGAGAAAATGACCTCAGCCACTTTCCACATCTCCTCGTCCTCACTCGTTTAATGTGGGCTGAGATGAGTGACGCACCCTCTCTTATCAGCTCTCTATTCTTCCACTTCTCTCTACAATCATTTCAGCTGTTTCGACTGCGGACACTCGCTCACGTCTGTGGTTATTTATGGTGAAAAGGGAGGGGAGAAAAAGAGGAGGAACAAAGACTAGATGACCTCATCTTCTGGTTAAGACTCTCAGAGACATCAACTGTCACCTGTGTTTCTTCAATAAGAATGAAAAAGGGGTGACCATCTTATGAGGGCTTTGTTATTCTGATCTTTTGAAAATCTTGGAGTGGAGTGAATGTTTTAGTGTTTTTAACAGCGGGGCACTTGGCTGTCAGAGTGGGAACATCAGCAGGACTCTGTGTGTTTCCAGAAAATCCAAAAGCAGGAATGATTTGTGTGGGAGAGATTGAGGGATGTAAGAGGGATGGAGAGATGGACAACTACCTGCTGTCTGGATAATTAAAAGTTTTCTGTGGAGGCAAGAGTGTCATGAGGACACATTGTTGAGGAAGTTACTGTGGACACCACATTCACAAAGATCACACACTGTGGGACAAAGAGATGGATAAAGAAAGAGATAAGAGGAAGGGAGTAAAAATGGTGTCTTGCTAAGTTATTCATTAGTGGTGCACTAATTGCATTTTTCTGGCTGAATGCCAAACTGCCGATTCCGATTTTGACTGAATACTGATTTTTTTGTCTGAAAGTTGTAGTGAAATGTTGCTAAGTTGGCAAATGTTGAACTACAGAACTACAGGTATGTAGTATTCTGTAATATTAAACTGTATCAATCCCAATTTTGAAAAATAAATTCTAGATTGAGTATCGGTGACAGTGTGCTCGATCCATATGGGCACATCTATTTAGTCTAATTCTATGCTTCGTGCCCTTAGCAACTTCATGCTTTATTGTTTATTTTATTTATTGTTATACTTACAATTCGTAATTGCATTTTCTTAACCATGTTGCAGTTTATTTTTTACATGTTTGAGCAAGATAGTCAGCCTCTTGTTTTTGTCAGTTTCAGTTTCTTTATTATTTATTCGCTTTATTATTTATTGGCTGATCTAAATCTCAGATATCTGTATCGGAATTAGAAGTGGAAAAAATTGATTAGTGTTTTTTTGAACCAGTTACACATTTAAATGTATTTCATGACACCAGCCCTCGAGGCCTGGATTTGAAGACTCCTGCATTAAGCGTTTTCATTTGTAACTGGATGAAAATATTGATTATTTCCTTCAAATTGATGGATACAATGAAGTTTGTTATAATGTGGCAAAATGTAAAAGGGGTATTGATACCCTTTGCAAGGCACTGCGAAAAAGGTGCAAGAGAATCAATACGTCAAAGACAATGGAAAAATAATCAACTAAAATTCAGAGAAGAAAAAAACATAAGAAAACATGACTTCTCTCTGAAGTAATGAGAAGGTTTATTTAGATTTATGCCAATAAAACCAAATAAAAGTATTACATCTTACACAGCACGGAACAACTCCTTAAATACGGTAGTGCTTATTTATGTAAATCAATTCTTGGACTCATACAAGCACGCATGCACTGAGCAGGTTTGTTCCAGCTTCCTGAGCTCAGTGCCAAGTTTAACATGTGCAAGGCAGTTTGGGAATGTTGGCCAAGGAATCAACAGGAGGAGAGTAAAAGAAAGAAGATAGTGTATGTGCGTGAGAGAAAGAGAACATCGACCTTTAGAAATAAATGATGTTATAAAACAAGACAGAAAAAAAAATGAGGCAAGGGAGATCCCAGAAAAAGATCAATGGATGGAGGGAAAGAGAGGAAAAAGGAGAGGAAGGAAGTGAAGTGAAAACAGATGGATGACAAGAAAAAGACAACATGCTTGAGAGAAATTGCCGCTGCTCAGGAATACAAAGTAATGACACTGCATGATGACAGGTTTACGTTCTGCATGCAGTAAAATGTCCTCTGCTCAGTGTCAGCTGTATGATGGAAAAAGGTAATTAGAGTGAAAAACAGAAAAGGAAAAATGTGGAGAAAATCAGCAAGAATACAGAATCCGTGGACAGAAAGACAAAAAGATAGGAGATGCAGGTTGTTAACTAGTTTATGTGAGTAGCACATGATTTTCAGCAACAATGTATTTTACTGAATATCAGAAAAATGAATGATGATCTTTGGAACATGACTCGAAAATATTCACAGTAAATTTGCCTATTTGTAGATTTTTTGTAGAGCACTACCTCCACTAAATTACTAAAAGTTCAAGGGGTGTAAAACCTTCTATTAAATATACTGTACATCATAGCATTGTTAAAATGTTATAACTACAAATAAACCTAAAATTCAACTCCAACAAATCGCTATGACTTTCAGAAAAAATAAAGGCTGCATTACTGGAATGATTTATTAAAGTGGATTTAACAACCGCACAAATGTCTATAATCACTAGCATGTTTTTACTCAGCCACCCACCCTGCTGATAGCTCAAAATCTTAAACACAATCACAAGAATTGGTTGGTGATGATAATGATGATGAATAAGCCCTGTTCACGGCCAATGTGCTCCTAAACCAGCAGAGAGTTTGTATCTGATTGGTTAACTGCCAGGAAGTGAGATAGAGGTCAAGAGAAGCAGCACTGGAATAGAAACAGGTTGCAAAGAACAAAATTATAATTATTACTTCAGAGGTTAAAAAAGTTTGTAGTTATATTCCTATGCAGATTTAAAGAATTTAACTTTAAAGATTAAAAATACATATTATTAAAATTGAACAAGTTTTTTAAAGCTTTTTTTCTTTACTTGTTTTTGCCCACTTGCCTCCAAAACATTCCAGGTTACAAAAATAGGTTGGGGGTGTTCATGTCGTAAAATAACATAACAAGGGATTACTGCACATTATATTACAAATCCAGCAATAAAAACAAGCTAAGCAATCACACTTTTATCTCTTCATCATTTCAGGATGAGCTGCTCAGTGTGTGCATGTGTGAGTGCAAAAGGGAGAGCAGGGTTAAACCATGTTCTCATATGCAGGTCATGTCTGGGTCAATCTCTCTGGCTCCAGCACTTCCCTGCTTAACTCCTTCATATCCTCTGTCCCCATTTCTTTCTCTCACACAAACATGTGTGTGCATAAAGTGATTTTTACATGAACATACAAAAAATAAACATTTTAATGGAAAACAGTTTGAATGAATCACTTGATTTCTCACAATTTGATTTGTATGCAGTTTAGTTTAGTAAACTACATTGGAAAACACAAAGCAGCCCAGAAAACTGGAACTTTAATTGGTTGGGGGAAAAAAGCATTTCACTGCAGGACTCTGTCAGTACTGGTCTCACTGGGATGGGCCCAGTTATTTGTGGTCTATCTCTATACTCTTACAAGCTACTGTCACACTGTTGTTTAATTTGTCAAGTGTTTTTGGTGTATTTAAAAGGCTACATCTACTAAATGTGAATCTAAATATGACAAAAAGAAGTACAAAGGGTCTATAATATAATGTCTCCTCCATTTGTTTATTAGTTTTTCTTTGTTTTAAATATTTCATGATCACCTGACTATCTGAGAATGATTGCTCATTGTTACACACACATTTATTAGTGGTTAAAATGTTATTCACTGAATTACTCAGATTATAAGAAAGGCTGCCCTCAAATAGGGCCACTTCACACATTTGGTAAGGTGATTTGAGAAATGTGTGCAAATAGAGCAATTGCATAGCACAATTCAAGTCATGGTGTTTTTGGGGCATTTGGTGTCAATTTGCATCACTATATACAGTAGCATCTCTTTTTGAGAGGCTCATGGAATTGTTCACCATATGTAAATAAGTTTGTGGCTTAGCTCAGGGTCAAATCATGTACACAATAGTAACAGATACAAGGAAGTTACGTATTTAAAACTCCTCATCTTGTACGCCTTTCAAGGCATATGTGTTAGAGTGTGGGTATAAGATGCAATGTATAATTTGCGATGCAAATCTAAGTGACAGAATACCTAATGGACACATTAAACCGGGTCTCAAATATAAACTGCATCAGTAACCTGGTTTAACTAAAAAAAATGTTATATTTTCTTTGTACTCAGAGACTCTAAACGCTTTGAGGTGTCCATTCTTGATGGAAAACAAGCCAACATAAATTATGCTAAAAAAGTGACAAAATTTTCCAAAGAATATAAATCTGTGAGTGGCTGACCTTAAAAAATACTGTGCAGGAATGCTCAGTTTGGTGATTTGACAAAGAACCACACATATAATTATACCTCAGCTATCTTAACCTCAGGGATTCCAAAAATTTGTCTGAGCCACTTCCAAAGCAGCATGAACCGACATGGAAACTGTGAAATGGAACCACCCCGTGAGCAAAACGACTCTGGTTTGGGTGTTTGAACATCTTTCTTAGGTTTCATTTTGTTGTGTTTTCTGGCCAGTGAGGCTATCCTTCCACATTTAGTTGAGTCAAACAGATGCTCTGTAAACTCCCCTAATGTTGTTTGGTATGAGGTTTAGCAGCTGCAAAATAAATCCATCTAGCCATTGTAGAAATCCACAAACAATTACATTTTTTATCTTTTGAAGAATCTGTGAAGAAAAACCACACCCGAGACCACATAATACCTACACCACTCAAACAGACTGCAGCTTTAACGTGTGGAGGACAGAGAGTAACAGTATTACTAAAGACTGGGAATGACAAAGTATACATAAAACAGACTAATTTACTCATTTGACTCAATAAACTGGCAACCCATATGTATATTAAACCTCCAAGAACAATTCATAAACTTTGCTCTTGATACTCTGGCGTAACAGAACCAGTTGCTGCCAGTTTAAAAAAACGTTCTATTTCATTGTAAATTAAAACAAAACAGCTACAACTATTCTTAGTGCAGGTACAATAACATTAATTACTCTTATGTTACTTTAATTGCCAAATAAACACTGTATTCAGTCTAAATTAATATTTAGTGTTAGATTTTAAGCACTTGCATCTCATTGTTAGTTCATACTGCCTGCCTGTTGTTGTCTTCTAAAAACACTTTCCTCTGAATTTGTCCACTGTAGCTTTAAGAGAGAAGTTTTGAATTTAATTTTCTTGTAAGGAATAGGAAAGCAGGTAACATGAAGAAAAACTGAGTATGTTCACTATTAAAATATAAGTTGAAGTTAGATTTAACTGTATTTTGACATAAACTGGTGTCAAATAAAACAGATGTTCTTGTGCAAATTAGATCCACTTTCTGACATTCTGTAAATATCAAATACAAAGACTGATAACCAAATCAAGCCAAATCCTGTGATTTACTTTTGAGTTCTTTTTAATGAACTACTCTTAACTAATGCAAAACGATTCTGATTGTTACGCTTAAATTCTCAGTTTACCCCAAGAAACCTTTAGAATGATTACAAGACAGAGTAAAGGGGTAATTTGGGAGTAACGGATGGTTTTTAGAAGCAGCACCAGTCTAATCAGAAGCCGATTAAGCATCTAAAATAAAACCCGGAACTGAAGACCAAGACAAAAATAGACAACCAGGGAAAATAAGGGCCAAGCGCTGCTTTAATGTAAATATCCACTGATTTGAATTGATGTTGGCTGATGGAAAACAAGAAGACAAACAGAGTATCAGAGCCAGATCCTCTAAGTAACTACATCTGAATCCGTGTTTTAGAAGAGTAGACCAGTTTGACTGCATAAACATTTCTCTAAAAGATACAGCGAGAAACAGCCTAACACATAAACTGAGCTAGATATAAACACATATACCACAAGCTCAGACAAATGTCAAAACCCAGTGCTTCCAAGAAAACTGTTCATTCCTCCTCACACACTTCCACGCCCATACACATAATATGACAAATACACATAAACACCGCTCAGTATCTTTGCAGAGAGATGTGCTGTGCCATAAACACTGGGCCATAACTCCATACACCGCAAAAGACAAAAAATGCTCTCAGCATGTATAAAGGCAGAGTTAATCAGTACCTCTATCTAAGGGAGTTCCCCTAAAATTTCACACTCACTATGCAGCAGAGTGTAGGAGACGGTTAAGTGTTGAAATGACCTCATGCACACATATCACCTTGACACTCTTTTCATACACACACAAATATGAACACACATGTGGTGGAAAGGTCATCAAACTCAACAGGCTCTTGCTCTGGTCAGGGCTCTGCTGCTTTTGTTTGAGCTAAATCCTCTTCCTCACCCAGCAGCCAGCGCAGCACCAGCTCAGCACATAGCTGCCCCTCTGTTTGTGCTGGGAAATCAGATAGTGACTCCATGGCCAATCAGTGGTTTCGGATTACGCACATGTCAGTGGATGTATGTTTTTAAATGTGATCATATAAGTGTTTGAACAGAGGCTGGGATTTTGACATTCCTGTTCTGATAAATATACATCTCCATGTGTACCTGATTTAGATCCAGATTTAGATCTTATTAGTTCTGATCTTTAAAGAACAACCTGCGGCAGGCACTTTGAAAGTTCACAGCAACATCCAAATCAAACACGCAGCATTTTAGCAGACTAACACAAAGCAATCAATATTCCAAACTGTGAACTGGATTGTTACCCCACAATATACAGGCTTCTCCATAGCTGTAGGCTATTTTCCATGAATAATTTGAAGTTACATTCCACAGAAAAATCCATGAATAGGGGAATATGTCAATTCCCCTATTCCCCTAAAATCTTCACATTTTTGCTTTGAAAGGATTTCCATACACTCTTCCTAATCTCCACATGTGAAAATCTCTTTTCTTGTGAAGCTTATGTTGAACCTCATCCCACTGATCTGTTGCCAGGTTAACTAAGACACGTAACCTTGTACCTTGTACAGTACATTTTTAGTCGTACCGACTACTAAGCACACTTTGCACTAGAACCAAATTCACCCAATCGCACTCACAAATGTGCACCCCTTCATACACAGATGCACAGATCTTTAGGGGTAATGTGCCTCGCCCATCTTTTTTCTTCAGTGAATTGGCACATCTACCTACACGTTTCAGAACATCAACACATTGCTGATCATGTTTAACCAAAAATCTGTTTTTGACAGCTTAATTCATTCTTTTTGTACCATTTCCTAACTGTTAGTTAAACTTTGGTATGTGTTGCTGAGAGACGACCAGCATACACATGTGGCGACTGTGGGCTCAGCACAGTCTGGGATTGATCATGTCTCATTAATAACTGGGATTAATTAAGAGCCCCAAAACAGGGCAGAGCCAAAATCTGCACCAGCTTGCACATGTGTGTGATTTTGTGTCCATTTTCATGGAGATAGATGAGAGTTTAGGTTGAATGTATGCATGTGTATTTGTGGGAACATGTGGGTAAATGACCATTTGCTGAATAAATGAGGAATGTCCTGTCTGGGACTCTGAGCACGCATTAGATTGGTTTTAGAGGTATGGCGTTTCAGAGTGTGCGAGCAAATGTCTCATTTCCATGGCTCAATATTTGCCATGGAGAAAATCCCGGCCTTTAGCCTAATGAAGGAAACTAATCATGGCCACTGTAATCACACAAATACACACTTTCTATTACTAAGCACACACTAGCAGTGTGAGTGAAGGAAAGGACGAAGATGGGGCAAGTATAAAAGGGTGTGAGCTAGACCAAAGGGAATGGAGAGGAAAGAACCCATTATGTACCCATAATACTTCTGTCTGCGGTCTAAAGCCTGTACTTTGTATTGAGTCAAAGCCAAGACCAGAAAGACCAAACCGACTCTTTCTACTGACACTGATCACTTTTCACTCTGCTAGAGAAAACATTAACGCTTTCAAAGGAAAAGGTGATTTCAAGATTCTTAAGAAGTTCTGGAGAAATTGAAAAACAACATAATTACCTTAGAGCCTTCTCAGTCAGAATGAACTTTTCCTTTTTTAGTTTATTCATCTCTAATATTAATTTTTTAAGGATCATGAAGGATTAATGAATTCTGGGTCTTGTGTTCAGTCTTTATTTACACTGATTACACCAAACATCCCAGAAATAATGAGTGCAATCAACATCAGGAAGATGACGAGAGAATTATAATTAGAGGGAATACAAACAAGCCAACAGTTTTTCCAGAAGATTACACTCACTTTCTCAGATATATCAAATAGCTGTCTATAATTTAGGATCAAATTCACGACATGGCTGTGATTGAGCTCCTTGTTGATGCTGTCTGTTAGTTGTGACACATTCCCAGTAATTTCATCTTTACTTTTTATAGAGTATATTAAAGATGAATTCAAAACTTTCAAAGTATTAAATGTTTGCAAATGTATAAGGACACACCTTGCTTAGCTGGTGTTCTATTTGTTGCACAAAGCTGCAACATCTCTTGTCACCATGTCTAGTTTACCTTTTTCCATTTTCTGTATGAAGAGTTCAACTTAATCCTCAGTAAGGAATCCTTAAAATGCATTTTTGGGTCGTAATCTTCAAAAAAGGAAGAGGAAACCCTGGTTTATAGTAATAATTTATGTGTGGTATACCTGTTAACGTTTTGCAATATTGCAAGTCTGTTTGCTTTGAATTTAAGTAAAGTGAAAATACACGCTAAAAGAAACACAACATATTTCTGCGGCAATAATTTGAATTTTGTGCTGTCAGTCTTGTTGAAGAGGTAAGTGTCGCCACACACAGAAAGATGTGTCTGCGCTCAGTCTGCTCAGTGTCTACTCACCCACAATGAAGCCCTTAGCATAGCACACACACACATATGCACAAGGGCACAGTACGTTTTTATAAATAGTGGCAGCTGACGAATCCTCCCCCCCGGTTTGACCCTTAAACTCTTGCTCTACCGTCTGTACCCCCAAGCTAATTGACACGTCTGCTCTGATAAACTATCCGCACATTCTCTAAAAACACACAGAAGCTCCCCTTGAAATAACACAATGCATCACTTCAATCTGTTATTCAAGAGCGATCAATATTAAAAGAAAATAGTGCTTTTTATGTAAATTATGTGGTGCCTAAATTGCAAAACAGCACATTTTACAAAAGTGAATAAAAGTAGAAAAATCAAACTGGTAAAGGCATACAGAGGACATGACAGGACGAGGAGTTCAGTAGGGGCTCTAATAAAACACATGTTACCTATTGGGTTTTGCGCTGGACAGAGGATAGAGAAAGGGGCCTACACTTCCCAGGCAGCCGGTGGAAAAGTACACTCTACAATTCATTGTTTCCTTCACGCCAAATTAAAGGTCCCTTGTTTAAAAAAATGGGGGTAAGGGCAAGGTTGAGGGAATTCAAGGGGGGAGGAGCAACAAAAAGGAGCTTTTATTACAAGGAAAAACATTCTATGATCACCACAAAAACTGCTATGCTTCTGTCTGTAGGAGCAAATTTATACTCAGAGCAGAGTTTTAACATTGTTAAACAGGTTTTCAGCAGTTTTAGCTTATTGACTTTGGTACATCTTTAAGTGTGTAATCACATTTTTCTGGGACAGAATACATTTATTCAGAAAAAATAAATTACATTATGCAAAATTTGTTGATATACTTAAAAAGCTTAACAATGTAGTACAAATTGCACAAACTTACATGGTGGCGGATTTCAACTATTTTCTATAAAATCTATTGAGGCAAACAGTAAACAACCCTATAAAAAGCTCAGAAAATCGCACCAGCTCTATGGTAATAGTGACAGAGTGACAGAAAAATGTTGCCATCATTCATCATATCATCAATAATATTGTAATTATCAAATAAATTACTTCCATATTCTACTGTATGTTAAATTTGGATTACGCAAAGATTTTCAGAAAAATGCAGGACAAATAAATGAATAAATAAATAAATAAATTTTTCTAATTTTTCGAGATCACTAAATTTGTAAAGGGGTCTCTTTAGCAGAACACATACAATATTTTGATTACAAGCACTCTATAATAAGTAAATAACCATGTAAAAGGAAAGTGCAAGTCACATCTCAAAAGCATATTAAAAAGACTGCATATCTACAGTACATGAGTTTAGGAGTAATTAGTGAGTAATTTGCTCTCATAAAATGTGTATCAAAGTATAAAAACGCAACAAATATCATATTTTGCTATGTGCTTATTTATAATTTGAAAAATTAAGTTACCTCCATTATTGAAATTTACAGGTGTCATACCAATGACCCATGAAATGACCCATGAAATGTACGAAGTGAACTATTAGCACCCATAAAATGTATTAGAGTAATGGCTATACAGCTGAAAATAGCTGGTGTGGGCCTAATGTGAAAAGCAGCAGGAGGTGTAAAGGCTGGTTTCACCAAGATGGAAGCTGCATTTCCTACATTGGCCTCCCAGAGGAAGAGCTTTCATTCCTTCTGTAAGGTTCCCTCAGGAGCCAGGGTCTGAATGGACACTACTGCATAAACACCGGCTCTCTACCACATGTTACATGACCTGAGGGGAACACACAAATACACATCTGGGTTTCCAGCTCTCAAAGACTGTCTGGTTTGTTGATGGTTATCGTAGTGAGAACGGTTCCTGCCGCTCCCTTTTTTGCCTCTTTATAACTCCCCTCACTATCCCTAAATCTGTTTCTTTTCCCCTCCTTCTTCTGTCTCCTACTCCCTCTTATCCATAATTTACAGAACTTATCAACACGCCTTTGATAAATCAAACTACATGGACGAAACTCCCTGTTGCATCATACTGGCTACATAAACATATACATTTTTCCCAAAGTAGTTGCCGTTGTTCAATTCAAATATTTTGTTTAGCCTTTGTGGTAAAAAAAGAGAAACTCAACATTCTTGATTGTGCAAAGATTGTGCAAATTATATCTTTGAAGTTTGAACACACTGAGGCATATGTGAAAAGATGAGGGAAACATAGAGTGAGTTTGTGTAAATACATCAGTACAGATTTCCTGTCTCAACATCTGTTCTGTATGTTACTTTCAGTTTTCAAGACTTTAGACAGTTCAGTGTTTTATGATTTAAACATCATCATCCAAAAGGTACATGTTGTAACAAATCTGACTAAAATTTTATGAAAAAAACCATTGTAGAATAAATGGGTACTTTAAAAAATAAAATAAAATCTTATGCTTTTATTAAGGTCACTAAGGTCAACCAGTCCAGGTAAATCTATTGTTTTCCATTCCTGATGTAGGGATGGATGTTTAGTTTGTCATTGTGTTTTTCATGTTTTAAATTGAGCTAAAGTCACTTTTGCAGGTATTTTTAATTTTTTTTAGCTTGCTCTGCTTACTTCAAGTTAAACCTATAGCACAGACCATGCCCTATATTGTAGGCATTCAGTTTTTCTCAATCTAGGTGTTGTGCTCCACTCCACATCCCCAAACTGGAAGAACCCAAGTGGTTCCCAGAACAGAAGGGACATACAGTCATTCCTAATGGTTCTAAGTCTTCGTCAGAGTCTCTTCCAAGTGAAATGTGGTATGCATGTTAAGGGGAACCTATTATACAAAATTCATATTTTGCACATTTTTGTACTTCCAATTAGGTCTCAACTGATTCTAAAAACAGCCTAAGCGCTTAAGAAAACCACTCAGATTTTTTCAGGTTATACGCTAATGTTTTACAGTGTCTCAAAAGCAAGCCACTTCAATGACCTCCTGATTGTTAAGTCACAATCGACAAACACTGCACCATTACATTGCAACCCAAGTGGTGGTCAGCTGGTTTTACCACTGTACAATAGATGCTGGAAAAGACAAGTGTTTTATTGTATACTTAACATCCAGGAATTACTTGCCACATCATTGTTGGTTGTGCAGGAGGTTCTACTTATTCTGCTTTTGTGTCAGATTCAAGGTCAAAGATATAAGTTTGAATAATTGCACAACTGTTTCCAGCCACTTTCATGTGAGTGTAAAAGTTTAGTTGGGGGGGAGTAACCATATGACAGCAGTAACATATTTGGATTTTAAGTGACAAGAGGCCCTAAAGCAGCTCATTCTCATTCTCATTCTGAAAGGAGTTCAAAATAAGAACTGAACAGACTAAAATCCCATTTTCTTAGAAACATTTTGTGCAAAAAATGTAATGAACATGTTTTGTAGAGCAGATAGACCTACCCTAACCTGTTCAAGGAAGTATAATAGGTCCCCTTTAAAATTACAAATGGAGGCATCCAGGAATTACACAGATCTGCACCGTCTTAAATGTCTCCTTTTGATGCAGAGGACCAACAGCTCTTCTTTTGCTCCCTTTCCCACTAGGCTGTGTACCACTACAGAGGATGGTTTGATCTTAGTAGGTTTTTAACATTGAAAAAATACAGTCAAAGCCACTTCAGGAGCTGTTTTTTAGATAACTGACAAAGATGACATTTTGAAGAGAGGGCACATCCTAAAAATACCCATATTTCCCAAACTAAACAACTCTTACAGTTGAATCAAGCGCAGTATTTGCCTGACACATCTCATCAGTGGTTTTTCAGGTCCAGAGAAGGAAAGACCAGGTCAGTGAGGACATGTTGCAGAATATATATTGTGAAGCCCTGGGATTAACAATGGATACTTACTGGTTCAGTGTAGATGTAAGCATTGTTCACTATGTAATCCACAACACTCCTGATGTTCCAACACATCGTAATTTTTTTTTTTATCTCTCTATGTCAACACAACTGTACCTTTTATAAAAATAGATGTTTTATTACTCCCATCTTGGCCCACCCCACCTGCATTATTCTGCTTCTATTTATGTCTATGTAATAGGCCGAAATTTCAACTGATTGCTTGCCAAACAAATTAGAAGCGATGACATGATTTGTGAGGTGAAACCTTGTGGTTCTCCATGGATCCTGGAACAAGATAAACTCATCCAGACTAATGAGTTCCATAATAGATAACAGCAACAAGGTCATTTATGTACGGTAAATCCTTCTCTGATAGACTGCAAGACATTCTCAAATAATTGATCCATCAAAGACAAATGCTACATAAATGAGCAATACCAATATGGCTTGACTGAGTAGCTGTTGCAAAGGTTAAAAATCTTACATTTTCCATTGCGTGGTTCAACAACTCTATATAATGCAGTGGTCTACCTTGGTACCAGACTGGTCGACAAATATTTGGAGCGCCATTCTCTTCTCTATCTGTAATCACAGTGAGCATTAGCCTCCGACTAAGAATAGCTGATCAGATAATACTACTGCAAAGACATTAGTGGAACATTACACACACATTAAACAGCCAAGCATCCCATCATTGCTCCGACAACACAACCAGAGCCAAAAAAGACTGTTCACGAGATGAAGCGATAGCTGTGTACTTGGGATTCAGTTGGTGTTCACAAGCTTTGGAGTTTAAGAACAAAGGAAAGTGCTACTGCTGATGTTGATAAGCTGAGACCTCAAAGTTTGAACTTTGACAGGTAATAAAAATGATGACAATCTTAAATTTATTTCTAAGTCTGCTTTTTAAAGAAAGGTAAGTATTCACTTTTTCTTCACTCTCTCAACTCTGACATAACCCATCAGGTTTTATCCCTCTTATTTCTAAACTTGTTGTCTTCTTGTTGGGCTGCATGTTGGCTGAGAATCCTTCAACTTCCACAGCAAGGTTGTGTTTTACATTTCTTATTTTCTAATTTGTAAGGTTTATTTGGAAGAACATTAAGTTGTTCATGCATTCTATAAAAGCTTTTAGCATCATGTTTTTTCTCAGAAGCTCTTGTCAGATCTTACTCTGTTTTCTTGAATGGACTCGTTAGGCTCAGGGGCAATATTTGTTTGTAGTAAGTAACTGGGAATATTTAAACAAATAACAACCATTATAGCTCTGTCCTTGCATTTTTATGTTCTAAATTTTTGAGGAACTCGTGGTCTTTATTCAATTTCACGACATGCACCATTTGAATATCAACAATGTGTTTAAAATATAAAGCCAAATAAAATGCTTTGAAAAAGGAAGCCTTTTTATCTACATGTGGGGATAAGTTGGCCTTTAAGAAAGCTGGAGAGAGCAAAACATTCAGCAGACAACAGGAAGGCTAACAGAATATGGTAAAGTTGCTCCTTAACGACTTTTGAGCTTTTAATCCCCATCATTGAGCATACTGCATTTGGAAATGTTCACAGCTGTTATAGAAATCTGTCTGTCTGTTAAGGCACAGACATTCTAGAGAGAATACATAAAGACAGACTGCTGGGCTAGTAATTACAAACAAAATATGAACATTTGTTCTTTAAATGCAGTAAATAAGTTTCCAAACTTATTCACAAATTAGGATTTTGAAAATTGAGAAAATATCTTTTTATTTTTAATTTATTTTTATTTTCAAGAAAGCCTCATGCATCTATATTAAAATAAACATGCTGACACTTTCACCTTATTATGCTAGACCACTACAAGTTGTGTAATGTTCACACCCACTTTTATAGACTCAAAACGTCATTAAACATTTACACACTCGCTACTATGTGCACACACATCTAGCATTCAGGCTTAGTTTAATAAGCCACATTTTACTCTCCATCTGCAAGGACACTTAACCTCAGAATGTCTGTGTGTATACGTGGGTGAGGGTTTGTGGATGGCCAAACAAGAGCTCATTCTCTGTCTGTGTTTTTATTCATGGGGGGTGAGCCTTGAATAGTGAGACCTCTATCTGTCACACCCATCAAAAACCACAAACACACACATAGAAGAGAGACTCATGGGTCAGAAACTCAAGGCCTTAGCCCCAGATGATCCTGTTAGGGATGAGAAAACCTGCCTGCTGGGCACGACGTGTTCATGTGCGAGTGCAGAAGTTGGATGTGACCACCAGCCCCAGTGTGCCACAGTAAAATCAGTAGCTCTGTTCACTCTGTTACCGTTTCGACAGAAAGACACAGCAGGACTGTGTGATTTATCTCTGCTGATATAAGTTTCCTCTGGCTTCTAAATGAGTTACTACAAGTATCTTTACCTGTGAAGGAAATGAGAGGATTTGGCTGCAGTAAATAGGCATAATTTACACAGATTTCCTTCTGCACATTAAAAGCTGGAGGATGTGACTTCATATTAGACTAATTCAAGACTCATGATTAGCAAACAGTTATTATAATAAACTTCCTAAAATCAGATACTGAAGACACAAATCTGCCAGTATGCACACTGTAATTTAGTTGATATCTATTATCCCATAATTTATAAGTATTTTGATTTTAATTTGTGTAATTATTACTATGATTTAGGGTTACAATGCAATTGTTTTCAGGGTAACAGAGCATCCTCTCAAATGATCATTAAGCGCAATCTTTTCCAACTTTTTCTTCAATCTTTTTTATTTTGAAGATGTGGCTGGATTCCCTTTAAGAATGGATGGTGATGTGTATCAACCTACTCAGTTGACTGAGTACTAGTTTATAAATTTAAGTGTCCAACATCACAGTATAATATTCTTCCAGATTCTTGTTGCAGAGATTAAAAAGCAATGAATTAATTACCAATTATTTTAGATGTTTACAGGACATCAAAAGAAGGAAAATGTATCATGTTAAAAAAGATTTATCAAGTATTAGTGCACATTTGTACCAAGAATACCCAATCTTAAATTACAGATAAGGCAGAAGATTTCCAATTTTTTCTACTGAATGTCCTTTGTGCTGTGGAGACAACTTGGTGTATCATCAAGTAACTCTACCAAATACACTATCAAATCATAAATGCTTGGAAACAGATTATGAGTGTGAGTGTTTCATTTTCCTGAAATAATATTTCAAAAATTGCTGTCACAATCTATTTTTTTCAGAGTCTGACTCATATCCTTCTCCTTATCTGTATTTTGAGAAGCTTTCCAAGAGGACAATAATGAGCAACAGCTTTTATCTGGATTCATTGCTTAATGGATAGATCTTAACAACATGCTAATGCATGAAGAACATTGCTAATGGGTGAAGTATAGCACAGCAGCTAATGGTAAACGTTGAGGGGAAACACTAATGTGCTTGAAAGGCTGTTGCAAATTAGCAACAGAAACTGTCAGAGTAATGTTTAAATGTACAGTATGTATGAGTGTGGCGATAATATCAAGTCTTAGCTGTTTCAAATTTTTAGTAATTTGGTATTAATCAACTCATTTCCACCTTGAAGATACTTTGTACCAGTATTGCAATATATGATTTATTATAATTTTCAATAATGTATATGCAGTTCATTTAGGTCTAAAATGGAAGGAAGTTGTGATGAAATGGCAAAACATTAGGATAAGAAATAGTGAAGAGGTGAAGTGACCTGGAGCTGGACAAAGCTCTGGCCTGAATGATAGTAGCTATGGGAGGATTTCTAAGCAACCAAAGGAGAACACAGGCAGGGATCTGACATTGCCTTTGATAAGACTTCTACAGACACAAATATAAGATCAAGGAAAGGCACCAAAGTTAGGTCCAAGTTCAAATTAACTTCAAAGAAAATAAGGCAAAAATAATCTTAAAGTTTACAGTAAACTGTTAAAATTCATTTATATTGATGTCTAATTCCAATGTGCTAGAAAAAATAAAACAAGACATGAACCTGTTCTTTCCTGTTTTCACATGTATGACTGTGTATGGTTCCATGTGTGAATCTGTGGTCTGGATCATGTCTGTGATCCCAGGTGGGCTGCAGGGGAGGAGCACAACAACAAAAAGAGATGCAGCGGCAGGAAATAGAAGGAAGACACTCTCCCTTCTCCTTTTCATCTTTCTTTTAGCCTTCTGCTTCAAGAGAAGGAAAAACAAGGAGTGTGCTCTACAATCCTCTCTCCCTGTGTCCAATTCTCAGACATCTTTTGATGCCTTTCAAGTCGACCAGATGAGCTTTCCGGTTGCCATGTATCCTAACAGAAAGATCTGTGCGCACAGGATTTGGCATGAGGCCTAATTACTTTTAAGTCTTAGACAGGTAGGCGGAAGGTGTATGTGAGTATTTCTTTGTGTAAGAAAATATGAGCTTTGAACTGATTTGTTCTCTGTCACCTTGTTCCTTGTTTTTATGGGAACTGTAAGCGGGCCAGTGGATCTGAAAGATTTTCTGGCACTTTGCCACCATCAGATAGGATAGAGCATAGGAATACTCTACAGAAGAGTTGAGTCTAAACCCTGCTTAGAAAACACAACAATGTTTGCATAATACGTAATTATTTTTGTTAAACTGTGATGAGATTTATAGTAAATAACAGAGTTCTGGCATGGTCATGACCTTAAACAGCAGTTACCTTAAAGGTTAATGAAAGGAAGATTGATGTGATATATTTTAATCCTCATGATCTCGGCTCTACTACTGTTGATCTTTCATTACCTATCTAGGATCAAAAAATTGCCTCAAACTTGATTTATGTCAATTCAGCTATCAAATCCTGCTTTTTTTTCATTTACCTGAGGCAGCTGGCCAAAACAAAGTCTGTCTGGAAGTACAGACTTCAAACTCATGCATCCCTCCTACAACACCTGATTCAAAGGTTAAATTACCTTCTTGGCTTGTCAGTGGGTTTAAAAAAGTCCATTAAGCATTCTTTTGATTCAATTTGCAATGTTTGGGAATCATCCAAATATTGTAAGCAGTGGCACTTGAGGACAGAAGTTGCAGACGCCTGCCATATTCCATCATGCTCTAAGCCCTATGCTCTATTACTGATTCTCCCCAAAACCTCCTCCAAAACCAGAGGGGGAAGTCTTATCAGTTGTTGTTCAAAGTTGTGACAAGAGTTCCTGATGAGCATTAGGCAGGCTCCACGTCTTACTGTTTTTAATTTCCATTTAACCCTCTTTAACTATCACACCGTTTTAGTTGCTTGTGATTTCATTTATCGTAATACTTTTCTTTTTGCTTTACTCTAGTTTTATTTGCATGTTGCTTTATTGTACAGTACTTTAGTCAGCCGCAATTGTTGTTTTTAAATATGCTTAATAAAAGTACAACGGCGTGTGCAAGTACGCTCAAGTTTTTTCTGTCTTTCTATCACAACACGTCTGGAAATGATGTTATCCTCATTCATTTCGCTACTTCCCGAATCATTTCCCCAGTAACCTTCATCACTCTTTCCTGGTTTTCTTTTAAACACAAACCGCAGACATGATCAGGAGCTTTCCCTGGCAAACAATACTAATTACAGATTTTTATTTGTAGTTCTGCCCTGTAATAGTGGTGTCTATTGGGGTGTGTGTGTGTGTGTGTGTGTGTGTGTGTGTGTGTGTGTGTGTGTGTGTGTGTGTGTATAAGAGAGAGAGAGAGAGAGAGAGACAGAGACAGCAAATGAGAGAAACAGTCAGGAAAAACGTGTTAAGTCTCTGTTTTGATATTAAGTCTTGGTTCACCATACACAAACACAGACATAAAGCCCAAATAATTGTGAATAAACTTAGGTCTGAAGCACTGTTCTTATGCAGTGTCTTTGTACTGAGCTTAGAGCAGATGAAAAAGTAATATCACCAGTCTTGTGGTGTTTTCAAAGACAGATGCAGACTAGCAGCTGTAATATGCAATGCCCCTGTGAGCTACCTGATGTTTTCCTGTTCAGAGGACACAGCAAAGTTCAATGGGTACAGCATGTAATGGAGGAGATTGTATTAATGCATGCAAATAGGTTTTAAAGTTTACATTGGCCCAATAAAACAAATTTTTACAATGCAATTCTGATAATAAACTGTATAATGAAGTTACAATGACTTATTGGTATTTTCTTTTTGTTATTGTAGTTACTGTAATTCTTATGAGACTAGTGCCACTGTGACAGGAAATAAAACATGTACAGTATAAAATGATTGATTTTAATATTGTCAATATATGATACAAGGACAGTTCTGCTCTTAAAGGGACACGGATGCTAATCAGAGCATCATCAATCTCTATGAAACATTATCTTAATTAATAAAACAATCCTTGTGCATAATATCAAGTATTTCTTGTAGCCAGGTAAATCTATAGGGTAAATATCCATCAGTATCTACACTATATGAAAAAAATAAACATTTTGTACTTTCTACAACACTTTGCAAAAACACACACTCAATGGAAACACACAGTGTTGTGCTTGAGGACATACTGTAAAAGTCAGGATCTCCAGTATCTTTTGTTGTAGAAATCTTGTATGAATCCAAACCTAGTATAATTTGCATCTCCTGCAAATACCTGCCCACCAATTCCAGTGACAACTTAAGTAATCTTGATAAATCTTCTTCTGCTACATTTCCATTTCATTACTATTGCTCCTGACTCAACTTGAAACAAGCCACAACTTCTTTAATACCAGAGTGAGTTACTGTAGCTACTGATTGAGGCTGAGCCGCTAGATGTAGCTACATTCTTTAAAGTGTTCTTCATGAGGATTTCTTCCCATTGTAATAAACTGTAATCATGAGATTTTCCCCAAAAAATAAACACATTCATTTACTTCTAGGTAACTGTCACATAACATGAAGTTGATAAATTAGAAGAGCAGCTAAATGCTTTTGTGAAATCAGTTTTTTTTAACAGAAAGAAACCCTTACGAAGTTGAAGCCATGCCTCCTCAAAGACCTGGAAAAACTTCTCCATGCTTTCCTAATGTATTGTCAAGACTTCTCTAATGCTCGTTAAGTCTGTCTAGATCAATTCTCTCTGCATTGTTTAAACTCTGTTGAAAATGCAGCGATACATCTTTTAACTGGCACCAAAACACCATGAAGAAATGACTCCAGACTTGTAATCTAACAACTGGCTTCCTCTTAGCTTCTGAATTTATTTCAAATGCTGCGGTTTTTAAGGCTTTAAGTGATGTACTTCTGTAATATTTAGGTAAAACTCTGCAGGAGAACGGCAGTCCAGCAGCTGGTTTT
The DNA here is from genome assembly GCF_001444195.1 of Xiphophorus couchianus. Lineage (NCBI taxonomy): Eukaryota > Metazoa > Chordata > Actinopteri > Cyprinodontiformes > Poeciliidae > Xiphophorus > Xiphophorus couchianus. The sequence continues at coordinate 4,035,390 of NC_040230.1, forward strand.
TTTTCATGGTTGTTTCACAACTCAAATAAAAAACAATCTGCTTCAGCAGCTGTCGAATAGGCTATCTTTAATTGATGCACTATGTAAACAGTACCAACATTTTAAACTTTGCTTAACACTATTTTTTTATTAGATCATAATATCTAATAAGAATGTATGTGGTTCAACATTGTTGTTTTCTTCAAATGAAGAAGGGAAAAATGAGGCTGATGATAGCTGACTTAGACAAACGCCTTGGAGAAATCTACAAGCAAAGCAGCACAGTGTTGTTTTCCAAAGCAGACCACATTTTCTTTGTTCTTTTTACTGTATCTTAATTTCATGTTTGCTTTGGTTCTAACAACTGATTCTGATTTGGTCAGAATCAGTTGTTCTAGAATTGACTATGGCATGAATAAACGAGTAAAAGTATTAAATATGCTTGTAAGGACAGAGAGTTAAAGATGGCTGAGTATGTAATTGAAAGATGAAAAGGAGTGGGGTGGATTATGCAAATGAACTTTAGTGAATAAAAAAAAGGATGAACGAATCGTACATAGTGATATACGACAGAGTGTAGGCATTCAGCTAACATAGCTCTTTTCTGGAAAAAAACCCTCCTCAATTACTCTTCTTCATCTAACCTCAAGTACTTCTGCTTGTTCTAAAGCATTATGGGATATAGAGTCCATTCTGTTAAATAGTCAGTTTTGAACCAAATACTAACTATCAAATGCTAACTAGATTTATGAAACAACTGTAACTAAAATAGTTACTTGTATTAAATTATAATATCCCAAATAATAAGTCCTAAGCAAATCCTGTTTAAACCCAAAACAAATTCTCAACAGAGTATTTGGAGGGATTTCGTTTGATGAAGCAAAAACAGTTTACTCCAGACGACTTTTATTCTGTGGTTGCATCTTAACCAAGTGATGTTTGTCTTGCTGTTTTTGTGTACGTATTATGATTGTGATAAAGAAATAAATTCATTAATATATAAAAGTGATTCCTGCTAATGATGACAGACATCAAATCAGCTTTGAGCATTTTTTATACATTGTGTCCTAAAAACAGTCAATTGGTTAAGATTGTTAAAGTTAAAGCAATATGTGTGGTTGCTGACATATTAAAAAGATAATAGCATAGCAAATGGAAGCACAGTAAAAGATACACATGTGAAATCTGAGAACTTACTCCGCACACTGATGTGCTGCCTAGACGTACACTTTGTATATTTGTGTGTATCTAATGATCCCCACGTCGGCTTCTCAGTGTCTCCCACACCTCCCCTTCTCATTAGCGGTGACGCCTGAGTGGATTAACCACACACATGTGCACATCTAGCACACACAGACAAACCAGGCACTAATGAAAGTAGAGCCCATCAAAGAGAATCTGTACTCATGTTAAGGCAAGACAAACCATCATAAAACAAGGATGTGTGCCCACCAAAAGCCCCTTTGTGGTAGTAGTGTGTTTCTGTGTGTGTGAGTCTTAGGAGCATGAGCCAGCAAATAAGATGTACTTTGTTTTATGTATGTTTATGTTTTTAGAATTGTGTGTGTATCTACGACATCTGGTTATTGTTTTCAGGATTATATAAACTAGTAATACACTAAAAGAGATTAAACCCTACAAAAGAAGACAAAAATCAGAGACGGAAATGGAAATAAATATGAGAAGAAAACTCACTTCAGAATTGAACACAGACCAAGATATCTGTCTTTCTGATCTAATGTGATTCAATCAAACTGACAGATGGAAGAGCAGACTGAAAGAAGAGTATGGATAAAAATATACAAGTGGCAATCACAGGCCACAGAAATTCAACTGAGGATGTGAGTGTGATCCAATTTAAACAAACAGCAGTGGGAACAGACCTGCTTAGTATATGCCTGTAAAAGTGATGACAGTTTTTCTTCTCCTCAAAGGATTTCAGAAATATCCTGTCCATAAAACTGTGCTTTTGAAACTTTTTTTAAACATTTTACTCAAAAGGTTTGTACAACTGCAAACCAAACAATAGATTCTAACTAATAACTAATTCTATAATAATATTTGTCTTCTTAAATTTTGTATAAAAAGTGGTGTAAATTAATAAAAATGTTTAACCAGATGTATCACAATTCGGTCACAAAAAAGCATAACAAATACCTTCAAAGACCTCCCTGTAACTACAGACTTTGACCATGATGAAAAACAACAACAACAAAACAAAATTGTCAGAGAATCTTATAGGTAAGTAACATGTTCATATGGGGGGAAAAAAAACCCTCTTATTGAAAAAGCATCCCCCAAGGCTCTGTGTTAGGCACAACACTTGTAATATTTCATAATGAATGTTCCAGATGCATCTCTCCAGTTTTATGATGTTTATTGTCATGGAAATACAGTTGACCTAACGTGGTCATTTGCAGGTTGTTTATGGCAGTCACAATTGTTCCACAGAAAAAATAAAACAAGAGAATAATAAAAATACAGGCAGTTATCTCTGCTTTATGTCCACGTGAGGTACTAAAATTAAACTTGTGCCCAATGTATGCTCCATTCTTCTTTATATGGGTTTTGTACTTTTATGATTTTAAATATTTTAAATATGCAACTTTTTTTCATTTGTTTTACTCTCAATAATGAAATTTTAACTCAAGGGTAAAAAATGGCTAAAATGAAAAGGTGGAAAGCTAAGGAACATGTTAGTAATCAATCTCAGACACTCAACTCAAGCTAATTCATCTAAACATTTCTTTACGCATAGATGATCAGTTGATTCAGTGAGTAGGTTCAGTCTTTTTCTTTTTGGCGCATTTGATTGACAGCAGTGAGAGGTCCATCATATTTTATATTTTATTTATTCTTCAGTTATTGCAGGAGCACCCCCTTGACTAGTTGCTGTTCTTGGCAATCTCTTTTGTGACATGGGCCAAGAACCCGTTATGTGTCTGAAAACTCAACTGTGCCCATTCTGAAGCCCATGAACTATTAGGAGTTAAAGCAATACGTGCAAGTTAGCAACATGATATAACACTGTCTCCTACAGTAGTAACAGACAATGAACAGGTAGCATCGAGGCTCTGGTCAGGATTTATTGTCATCTGTCAGGTATAAAGTTCTGATGAATTGTAATATTATTTGGTTTGACAGGATGACCCATAATTGGAGAAAAATGTACATATGTAACTGCAAAGAAAAGTAGAAAATCAACTTACAGAGGACTACATGTTCCTACCTTTCTTGACTTTCTTTGATGGTTTCTTCTTGATGAATTTGGTAATTTCTTGTGAATGTTCCAGATCCTCCCCATCACCAGAAACCTCTGCTATTGGCTCAACACCTCCTGTGAGTAAAACATAAACAATACGATATAATAGGAACATGTTTTAAAGACATAGCTGAAAGAAGTGGAGCATCTTCACAAAAGACAGGCACCACGGGGTCTTTGTTTTCTTGTTTTACCAGGTTCATCAACCTTCTACCAACAAGTTGACATTGCAAAATACAAAACATTTAGAAAATCTTTTCAAGTGGGTATATTGTAAAACTAAAATTACACTTAGACTGTAAATGTTATCCCCTAAGCTGCTAAAATAATTAGGTTGGTAGAAAAAAAGTCCCTCAAAGTAAGAAGCAATTGTAAAACAGTTATTTTAATTGTGGGTACATAAGAGAAAAACCCCAAAGGTTTTTAAAGGCCTTTTAAAACTTTTCAACGCCTGCTTTAAGATTTACATAGCCTAATCAGTTGTTCTACAGACAAAACGCGTCATTTATCAAAAATAAGTAATTTATGTTCCAGACATGAACAATTACATTCTAAAATTCAGACTGTTTGCTTTCTGATTACAGAGACAAAGGAGAAAGTTAAAGTCTTGAGATACACTTCTGACATCATCTTTCTTTTCTCCTTGGTTCAGAGCTAAACTTTAATTGGTATGATTCAAGTTGCTATTTACTCTTTGTTTTTATTCAGTCTATTTTTGTTTCGATGTTTTACAATGTGTCTTAACTAGTAGTTGTAAAAGTTTGGGTTTATTTAATGTCATATAAGCAGCAATGGCTATGTGATGGGAACAACATATAATAACAAATTAGTTTAATTATTTAATAAATAAATAAACATACAAACAATTGAAACATAAAAAAGCTTCATGTTTTTTATAAAGTTCCTAGAAGAACTTCACTCAGAACTTGACATCTTCCTTTTCTGTGAATAATTTTTTTCCTTAAAACTGATTTTAAACACTCATGTTTTCTCTGCACTGTTTGTATATTTCTTAAAGAATACATAAAGATAACGTAAAGATTAGATTCAATTTCAGAAGAATATAAGCGTAGCTCTGAACAAGTGTTTGGACATGTGGTGTGTGTGTGTGTATATGAACTAGGATGTGTGACGTTGTGATTGTGTGATTTTGTGTATGTGTGAGATAAAAATCCCCAGCAGAATCCCCTGGATCAGTCTGGATTTAAGGAGCTCCTGAGGCCGATGAATTGGACGCCTTGTCTCACCCTCTACCCCATCTTACAGTCTCCTCCTCCCCTCATCTCTCTGTCTCCTGCTGCGTCCCATCCTTACTTCTTCTGCTTGTGTCTTCCATCACTTTGAGACTTTCCTTTACCTACCACTCAATACAGTATATACCTCAACTCTTTCTTACTACCTCGTCATCTATACTCTTTTATTCTTTTAACCTGGCTCTTGTGCTTTTTCTCACATTTTCTTCAGTCCCTCCTTCTCTCCTCATCTTATCCCACCCTTCCCCTGATTTCCTCTGATCCCCTAGGACTGTGTCCAGTTTCAGGGTATTTTCAGTTAACGTGCACAGCACACACTGTGCCATTGTGTATGTGTGCATTTACAAGACAGAGCGTGCATGTGTGTCTGCCATCAAGTCTACCTTAAGGTGTCTGAGAATGTGTGTGTGTCTCCATCTCCCCCTCTGCGTCTACATTTGTGTGTGTTCAGATTATAGTAAGCCCTCTCTAATATTTATCCTGGCCTTTTTTAAAGCCAATCTTGTTCCCTTTGGTCAGACCACAGCCTGTGGCTTCACACACACAACCACAACTCAACGTCAGTTGTTTGAAATGGGATAGGCCTCACTCCTAATTGGGCAGGTGTTTTCTCAGGGCACCTTGCTTTTTTTAACTCTGTCATACAGTTCAGTGGTACATATGTAGGTGTCTGTTTTAACCAAGGTTTAATATCAACATCAGGTAAGGAAATTGGCCACCTCTGGAGCAGCTTATGATGAAAAAAAAAGAAAAAAAAAGTAAAATCACATCGCATACAAGCCTTATCCTACGGCTAGCCCCACACACATTCCTCTGACTCTTTTGCTTCCTGTAAATAGCAGGTATTTTGTCATCTGGTCAGAGTTTAGTGCATTTATATATTTCTTTTGGCAGGTCTAATGTCTATATTCAACTGTAGACGGGTTATTAGCAGTTTTACACAGTACAAGTATTGTTAGAAGTTGTAGTGGCAGTAATTGCTTCCATTACAGTAATTATTATTAGAATTTAAAACAAAACTACAACCAGTGGTTATACTAGCATCACAAACAAGGTATACAGATAGATTTTAATTTCTAATATTAGTACAGATATAAAAATGATTTTTGTAATAAATTAAATCAAATGACTAAAGCATTGAAGTTTAGCAAGTTACAAAAGCTGCTGCGACCCTGCTACTTGTCTAGGCATATATGTAGTAAATGTGCTCATTTTTTAAGCATAACATTGCTTTTCTCAGACAAATTATCATCTTTCTTTGTGTACTTGTAAGGAGCCAACTTACAACACTGCACTGCACATATAAGAATGCATATTCAAATATGGAATCCAGGAAATGAAAGACTTAAAAAGAATAACGGTTAACTTTTAAATTAAAAGTACAATATGTAGAATATTTGAATGTAAATTTAACACTTTACAAAATTTACTATCCAATTTTCATGTGGAATAACTTATAACTTCTTAAGACTTGATGTGGCCAGTGGGTTGTAAAATGCAAATGTCTTCCCTGGAGACTTCCACCCTACTTAACATATAGATCATAGAAAACCTATAATATATTCAAGTCTGTATTCAGTTCTGCTGTCCAAAATTCATTCAAATTGTTCATATTTATTCTTTGTGACATTAAAATGCTGATTAAATCACAAAGTCTCCCATATTTGAGTAAGTTGCAAGAGAAGTAGTAAAAGAAAATCAGAAATCATTAGATGTTTTATGAGTAGCTATTTCCATCATAATATCAATCCCAATAGATTTTAATTACTTTAAATGAAATTTAAGAAGCACAGTGGCACAGTTACGGTCACATCAAAAGCCGTGATCCATGTTTGATCGGTCGGAACATTACAAGCTGCATAAACCAATGCGTGACAACTTGGGGCCACTTTGAGACAGTTTTAGAGCAACTCTGGACAGGCTGTTTCAGGGGTTAAGCTGCTTCCAAACGACGGGTCTGTTTTGGTCTGAAATGCGGACACACCAGAGCATTCCAGCTTTATTCTGGGCTGTGGTTTGAAGATGGGGGTGACACTGTGCTACTGTGGTTACCGGCAATTTGGCTGTGGGCTTTACGCTTTTTCAGTCCCCCCTCAAGGCACACATGTTCACCCCCCCACGTGTACACACTTCGACTCATGTATCGTACCCGCTCTAACCTGCTTTTGAAGGCAAAGATCAACATTTAGGAAGTGTGTAGCTGAAAATCGTATTTCACACACAGGATATGGATATTTCATGGGTTGAATATTGTCTAAGCAGGTTACTGACATTTCGGTGACATTGGTGGGTGAATGATGAACCTCAGGTAGTGGTGAATTCTCCCCTAAAATAGCACCCTGCTAATTTATATATAGCAACATGGAGGAGAACTCTTCAATTTGGAAACCCCACACAGACAGAACACAGACAGCTGCTCAGAATTACACACATAACATGACCTACACTTAAATACATTACATGTAGTTTCCTGAGCGGACCCTCACGTATCCATGAACAGATACATGTATGTGTATGCAAATACTGAAGGACGTATAAGCGTTGCCCATCTTCTCCCCTCTCTTTAATTCTGAAATAGATACTGGACCCAAACCACAGCTACCAGTGGAACAAAGTGAAAATAGCCTGTGTGGATAGGAGAAAATGTGCGCGCTTGCTTCAAATGGACTGTGACTTTATTAACTGGGGGAAAAACCCTTGAAATAAAGTCTAAAAAGTATTACATTCTAAAGGCGTGACATGAGAAAATACATTTAAAAGATCAGAGGACAGCAATGTGTCATCGAGCTGGAATAAAAATACTCACTATAATTAATACTGACAATAAGTTGACTAATAATTTTTTAATTACATTAGTAAGTTTATGCTTTTGGTTTGAGCGCAAATGTGACAGAAAAGGAAAATGAGAACTGCCTGAAATAACTGAAAAACTCAGACAAAAAAAAACACCACCCTGTCATTTTGCTTTCGGCCCCCTAGAGATGGAAAATATCTCAATTCAGTCAGTGATGCAGACTGACAGGGGAAAGTGTGTGACTTCTCTGGCTTTGGGTAGAAAAAAAAAAGATAAAAAGCCACCCTATCTTTATCTCCTCCCAACTGCATTTACTACACCACAGAAGTAAGGAGTATGTTTTTTACGTGCTCGTTGCTTTGTGATTATCTCCAGAAATTAGAATTTTACTGTTTTTCAGAAAATATTAGTTATTAATACTCAAGCAAAAGACACTCTGGAGCATAGATTCTGAAAGTCCAGATTCCAATCCAAATGAGAATCGAATGGCAAGTGAAGCTGGTCCCAGTCTACCTTATTTCTTTTTTACGCTGTCAACAGAAGACGGACCAAGAGTTGTGTGGGAAAGAACCAATCACAGTGCAGTATGCTGCTATAACGCCAGGCAATAATAATTATAGTATTTTAAAGAAAAGTGCCTTGTTTAGCAGTGTGCAGCAGTAAGGGGTGTGACGATACCTAAAATTCACAAGACAAGTTGAAACACGAGACCGAGTTAACGAGAATGAGATGGGATTTTAATGTTACTAAATCAAGTTTATGCTGTAAAAAGCCCTTCCTGTGTTCTGCAATTTTTATTGATTTTTGCCACAAACTCAACATTTCCTTTTATCTCTTCATCATAGGAACAGTGGGTCACTATGAATGGTATGTATGGTCTACAGTAGAACATTTCTCAGCATGCGCTGCGATTGTGATGTAGCTCAACAAACCGCTAGACTAACAGCCACTGGTTGTTATAGCGATTCCTTCTGCCTCCTTCAGCATCTTGTTACATCCTGGTGAATCAGAAAAACAAGTTTTTGTCCACACCAAATAAAAAGAGCCACACAGAAAATATGTTACAAACTGAGTGACTAAAAAGTCACATTAAAACAAGGAGCAAACAATCTAACTTTATTTTATCACCCCAGAAAACATCTACCTGCCCAACAATTTAAGGAGAGAGATACAGTATATATTATAGCTATATGTGTTCCTTCTTCATTTTTAAATATTTGAGCCCCTTAGTAACAAGTAATTATAGGCATAAAGTGCAGTTTTTGGGGTGTAATTTACAACCAGTTTTGAAGGGATTTATTCATCACTACCTCTTCTGGAAATTAAATGTTTGAACTTTGCTCTAGAGTTTTCTAAAACACCTGATCTATTGCATAAGTTTTAGTGGCTCAGGGAGAACGAAAAAATAAGTTAATCTAAAGTTCAGCTAAAATGATATACCAAGTTTGTTTTCTGTAAAGAATTATATTTTTTAACAATAATTACCTTGGCCAGATTTGTTAACCATATTCTATTATGCAGTCAAACTGATAAAAAAGAGCTATTCCTTTAACATTAGTAAATAAATAGATAAACCAACTTATGGAAGTTGATTTGTACTAATCCATTGATAAATAGATGATTTAAAACATACAATTATGATAATGAGAATGTTTCTTGGATGAATTAATTTTGTTCATCTGTGTTAATTGCAGCACTTAAGAACAAAACCATCCAGCTGCTACTGGCTCATTTTAAACATACTGCTGATGATTTTGTTCCATGAGGTGGTTCTGTTCAGGCGGTTTCTATTTCCAGGAAACTACCAAAAACACATTAACACCGACACACACACTTCCTGCCAGTGAAGTGTAACTTCATGTGTTGTATCCCCAGTGTGTGCATGTCTCTTTTTGTGTGGTTGTGGTCTTGGAGGGGGGAAACGATTTCCGTAAGTCTTGTTGGAAAAGCAAACAAGTGTGTATGTTTACGGGCGGGAGAGAAAACAAGATCTAGGAAGCCTATTTACTGCTGCGCTCCGTGTGGGTGTGTATGTGTGTGTGAATTTTGGTAGAAGCCCAAAATGAAGTCCGAGACTCCATGATTAAAAAAATAAACACAAACACTCAGTCACTCCTTTCATACATGCAAATATTGTAATTTTTAAACTATTATTTAACAGTATTTTTTGAAAGAGAAAACAACAACAGGGATTTATGCTAGAGTTGTAATATGAGTGCAGTGCATTTAATTTTAATTATTTATGACTTATGTCTTATCCACTAAGTAATAAATTACAGGGTGCTTAAAGGTCACAAAAATTTAGGATTTATTTGTTTTGCACATAAAAAACAATAAAATACTTAGGCATATTTTGTATACATTTTTAAATCATCACTTAGAATCATCACTTAAAATCTAGAAAATTGCCTAACCCAGTTGCATATTTCAAGAATCTGGATATACTAACTCTAATAATGTTTTTCTAATGTTGTAAATTTGCAGTTACTGTAAAGTCTCTTTTGTCTTTATTGTCATAATTAACGTTGTGCAATCGTGCATGCCTTTCACTTTGCTCCTGGTACACCTAAATTTGCACAATATATTTCACTATCAAGAAAAAAGTCCACAAATTCACATTTTTATAATAGAAAATCTTGCATGATTAACTATCGTCAACACCAAAGTTTTCAGTCACTACATCTGCTTTAGCTGCCCATCTAATTTCATTTTATCTTCCTCTTTTTTTTCCCTTCTTACTCACCTGGAGCAGCAAGATTCTGAATCTGTGCAGGGATCTGGACATTAGCTTCAGAGGCCAGGGTGAGCCGGCCTCCCTTCCCAATGCGATCACAGAGCAGGGCTATGTGTTTCTTGAGGCGGGTGGTGTCTTGGGGAAGGCCCAGCACTGGACCGCCTGCCTGCGCCAGAGAAGTGGCCTGGTCCTTGGGGCTTCGTGACAAGCAGCTCCGGAGAAGGTGGGAGACTGCCGCATCACAGCTCTCCTCCCAGCCCTGATGAAACAGGAGAAAAATTTAACAGAGAGAGATAAGATGTCTAGTTTACTCTGTATGTTAGCACTGTAACAAATATAAGAGTAACATGATGGTCCAAATGACTATCTGCGTCTAATGTAATCTTTACATGGATTTTATGATGTGTATGTTTTAAAAATTATAATAAAAGAAAAATACACAATAAATTTCCAAACACCAGTGATGAAGGACGTCAGACTGGTGAAAAGGAGAACTTTGAGGATCTCCATAATTTGGTTATCATGTCCTCTGTGAAGAAAGTCTGCAGATTTTGGTGAAGAGGACTCCATCTCGTTAGGAAACCTCAAGATTTAATATTTGCGTTTTGCAGATTATATGCCTCTGTTGCTTCCTTAGACAGCATGCACTGGAACAAGTGTTGCTTCCATGAGTGTTGGTAGGATGGAAAGTGGAGATGGACAGAAGGATTGGGGTTTTGTCTGCAGTAAAGGGAGTCCTGCTCCAATCTGTTTTGGTGAACAAAAAGCGGAGCCAAAGTAAAAACGCTTTCAATTTATCGGTTGGTCTACATTCCAACCCCCACTTATGGTCATGAGATATGGATTATGACTCAAAAAAAAACTAACTCCCAGATACAAGTGGCCAAAATTAGCTTATTTTTTAGAGGATTGCTTGACTGAGGCGGTTAATTGATTTTCCAGCATCAGGGTGCCAGGTATAGGCAATATTTGTACTGTAATGCTCACTGGATGTTAGATGCCAAAGAACTGACTATCCCAGTGACTTTTGTCATGGTAATGGTCCGTCTTGTCTGTCATAGAAAGGGAAGAACTGATTTGAAAGGAAGGACTGATTTTTCAGATCCTCCATTGGCACATCCTTCATACAGTATGATAGTGAGATATGAATCACATCACAAACAAATCCAGGATACAAGAGGCTGAAATGAACTTCCTTTGTAGGGCTAGGCCTTATTGACGGCGTGAAGAGGCTCATCATCTGGTTGAGGTTCAGAGGACAGCTGCTGCTCCTCCTAATCAAAAGGTGTCAGTGGAGGTGGTTTGGATATTTGATCAGGCTCAACTCTGGACACATTCCTTTAAAGCTCTCCTTGCACATGAACACCCAATATTCCCTCCAACGTCTAGATATTCCTTTTTCACTTGTGAATGCCTTGGGATCCTCCAACAAGCTTGAAAGTGTCTTTGTGAAAACAGACTTCTCAGTTTAAATTTATGAGGCTGTTACCTTAACAACACGAATTTGGATGTGCAAAGAACAATAGAAGAATGAGTTGAAATTAAACAAGTTTGACTATATACTACACCTCATGGAAAGTCTTGAATTGTCAGACATTAGAAAAAACTCATTATGAGTCAAACAGAAAAAACTTTCAAAACTTCATTTTCAACTTAAGTTAGTAAGAGGCAAATGTGTGTGTTTGTTGCGTGTAGGTATTAGAGGGGTAAGGGTGTGTTGACAGGTACCCTTCCCCCTTCTAAACCCGCCATTCCTTCCTTCCCCTGCCTGCCGCCACAATGATTGACCTGTAATGAGCTATAATGACAGGTAATCAGCTCCGTAATAATGGTGACAGAGTGATACTGACAGAGAGAAAGAAAGAAAAAAAAGAAATGAAGGGCAGCAGACATAAAGAGATGGTTGTAAAAGGTCTAGGAGATGAGATGGCAAGATATATTAGAGACTGAGCACAAGATGAGCGGAAAGGTGAAGAACGATCAGAGATAATGATGAGGACAGTAGACAGGGGAAAGATCTTGAGAGAGGAGAAATGAGAGGGGAGGAAGTGGAGGAGGAGGACAGATGGGAGTTGGGTGACCTGTTTGTATCACAATACCTCACCAGATTATCAAATACTTAAAACAAAATAACTGCAGGTTTCTGTGGAAACTTGGCAGGCTGAAGCACACACCCACTGACACAAACATTTCACATACTGTTGAACAATATTTAATATATTTAAGTCTGAAGTGCTGAGATTTGTCACTGAGAGAGAGAGGAAGCGAACAAAGCAGAACAGGTTTAGACTGAGGGATAGGACAAGAAATTAAGACAAATTGTTTAACTTGGAGACTATACAGAATGTGTTTTAAGAGAAATAATATTTATGGACAACAGTAGGTTTTTTAATGAGGATGATTTAAAGGTAATACACATTCATTTTAACAAGTATTGGATCAAATGTTTATAGGAAATCACCATTTTATGAGCAATCTATAAATAAAAGCAGCTATAAAGACAACTTTTTCTGAGATTTCATTTTAAATAGTTGGACTAATAGTATGACTAATTCTTCATTATATTTTATTTTATTTTGAATTTCTGCTGCAAAATTGTGATTTAATTTTGCCTGTTACTGAATCACAGCAAACACATTTTAGCAAGCTGGGAGCTTTGGATATGTATGTTAGGTTCATTAACTTTCTATGACCTAAACTGTACTTTAGGAGTCAGTGTTTGTGCAGATTTTCCTCTGAAGTGCCCATTGGAGATATTTATTGTGTTACCAAGGAAAAAAGCCAAAAATGTTGACGCACTGGTTTCATGCACCAAAAAAAACAATAATTGCCCATCTGATCATGCCACTTTCTACTTTTAAAACATTTGCTAAGCCTAAAAGCATTCCAAAAACATTCAGGACTCTATGTCTCACAGAGAAAAATCCCAGGTGGAACAGCAATGTTACTGAACTGGCATGGATAGCAACAACCTTGAAATGCTCCCAAAGAGACAGGTAAAGGTTCAGAGAAAGCGATATCACAGTTCTGACATCCCTGTCAAGGCTGGGAAAGTCATTTTGGAGACTGGAGTTACGCTTCTATGACAACAATGTATCCAGTCTGTTTCCGGGGGAAACATCGTTCACTTTAACTAAATGAGCGGAATCCTTTATCTGAATGAATGTTTAAAACAGGATTTGGTATTATATAACTGCTTCATTCATTGTCGATAAGAGACAATTTTATCGACAATCAAATAGCCTGTTTTGGCTATGTATGTAGCTGCTACACTGATTATCAATAAAAGAAATTTTTAGGATGAGGCAAGATTATTCGTATGTAGCAGTATTTATGAGAACGGTAGCTCAAAGTGCTTTACAGAAAAATATCTAATGAATTGAGAATAAAAGAAAAACATAAAAAAGACAAGATGCATCATATAAAAGCATAAAAAGAAAGACAATATTATAATACAACCAAACGACAATATGACATGATTTAAGACAATAGAAAGAGGAAACAGCTTCTGCACATCTCAGGTTTGCAGGCAGAGGAGAATAGAATAAAACCAAAGCCCTTTCTCCACAACTGTGGTTTTAATCGACTTTTCCCCAGTAAGTCCCGGTCAGATTCATCTCCATATGCAGATCCTGTGTATGGAGGTGGTTCCTGTTTTTTGGAACCACCTGATGAGGTGGTACAAGCCCGACATAGCCAGGTATTTTTCAAGCGAATTGATTGGCAGCAGAATGCATTGTTTGACTGCCCTGTGGATTTACTTACAAGGACATCTCAACCACTATTTTCAATCTACAGTGAGACCATCATAGTTAGCAAGATGGCGAGTTGCAAAACAATAATTAAATGGTCAAACCTTGAGATCCAAATCTCTTTACAAATTGTAGCAGAAGAGCGCATAGCTTCAACTGGGCGGGGAAACCCGCACCAAACAAATAAATGTAGAAATTTAGGAGAAACTGGAGAAAGTTGCAGGATGGGAGCTGTCAAGGAAAAAAAAAACGACAAGGGACTGAAGGCAGCTGTGAGGAAAATTAAAACTTTAAGCAAAAGTGATTGTAACATTACAAGCTTAGTAATAAACCTTGTTCTGAATTACATGTCTAATTTACCAAGATTAAGCAGAACAAAATTAGGGAAAGTGTCACTTATGGATCATATACTGGATGTCTAAAAGTAGTTTTTATTGTTATAGTATATGTCTTAGTGCTGTGTTCTTGTTATAATTTAGTCATTCTGACCCAGCAAGGAAGAATTCATAGAAAACGGGTGTAAGAGATTAAGGGATTTAAAAGCTTTACAGATGCCAAATGATTGTATAGTGGTTTTAAACACTCATAGAAAAAATTTTACAACTTTGGAAAGTCATCAAAGCAGCAAATATTTGTCTAAAATCACAGAGATTGAAAAGTAAACAATGGAAACATGTGCATAACAAAAGGCTAACGACAAGGTTTGCCAAAGTCAGTCTGAATGGATTTTAGATGCCAAAGTGTCCAATATGGTATTATGAAAGGACATTCATCATAAAAATAAGTAAATAAATAACATTCTTAATTTTTATAAAACCAGTACCTGGCAGCATATGCTAAAGTCTGCATGCAGCTCTAAGACTAAAGAAATGATGCTCATACCCTTCTACTTAAATATGTTACTCCAATTATAGTTTTTTGCAAGACTGCAAAACAAGAAAGATATTTATATACACACTAACTGCATGAAAAATGTAAACTACATAATACCAAATAAGTAAAAAAAAATTAATATGAAGAGTGTTTATGAACGTGTGAGTATTGTTATTGCAAAGAAGAAAGAGCATAATGTAAAAGAAACATCATAAATAACAGCAAAGAAATGTGGTATACATGTAAAATGTCAGCAAAAGGTATAACTGAAATAAGATGTGGGAAGAAGGAGACAGGTACTTGAAGTGATTGAAGAGGATGAAGAACAGAAAGAGACAATAAACAGGACAAGCCAGAGGTGAAAAACTGAACAAGAGAAATTATGAAAATAGCAGCATTTCTGCTCGTCTCGAACAAACTATTGTAGCTGCAAGACGGGATCTTTGTGTTCTGGGTAACAGCCCATGAGCAGTGAACCACATTTAACAAGAGAAAAGAGAGATAGCTAATATTACTTTCTCTATGTCAGGCCTCATCTATGACAAAAGCTCTCTTGTTTATGAAAACTGAAAAAGGATCTCATAAGGGAATAAAGAAAAGTGGAATATTAAGGAAATCATTTAAAAAACAAGAACAAAAGAATTTAAGTACTTAATTTTTTATGTCTTATTTTAACAGTCTCATAAAATTGAAATGTTTATCTAAGGAGTTGCAAAATGTTAACAAGATTAGCCTCTGGGTTGTCTATGGGGATGAAAAATGGTAAACACTTTTGAAAATGATTACATTTGCAACTGCAGTAACAGTTTAAGTTGGAATCATTTCTTGGAAAACTTGTTGGGAATCTAGAAGCAAACTAAATCTTTTCTTTTCCTTCAACTCTCCTCTCTTTTGTCTCTCTCCTCCTCCTCATTATCTCTTCCACGCCTCTTTGTTTTCTGTTAATCCAGCACTTCAGCCGTCTATCCTGTTCTCTGACTTTATTCATGTTTGTGACATTCCAGGGATTTATCCCTCTTAAAGAAATCCGTACTTGCACTCAGTTGCATTGACCTCACCTGCAGGGTCACAGAAAAGGTCAAAAGTCAAGAGTGGGCTGAGGTGGATTCACACTGGCACCAAAATAATTTTCTAAAAATTCAGAAGATTCCTTATTCCTTAATAAAACTAACAAGAAAAGATTAACTGCATTTTTTATAGTTGTATTAATAACAGATGAAACATATAGTCATTCAATTTTAGATAAGACACATTTCCACTACAAAGTCCAGCCATTTACAGTTTGTGTACATGTATTTGATACCTTTTAACACATTAATTGATAAAGTCATTGTTCAATGTTTTGAAACCTTTAGTTTAACTCCAGTGTATAATTTGATGTATTTTTATTTTGGTGCTTCCCATGTTATTATAAGCCAAAGTGCTAAAAGTTCAAAGCTATTTTAAGTCAAAATATATGCAGATGATTACATCATCACATTTTTATGCACACAGTCACATTACAGTGACAGTGTGATGTGACAGTGCCGCGTTGTCTGAAAATAGCTCGTCAGTCCACCTGTTTGCCTTAATGTTCTTGATGTGACCCTAATTATTTCTAATTCACTTAATGCCAATAATCCAAGTTATGAAAACAGACACACTTTCAAAGTCCATCAAGGCTTATCAGTTGTCCTTCTTAACTTATTTTTGTCCACAATTTATCGCTCTCTCTCGTCCTCTGTAAGTTTTGTAAGATGCTTTCCATGCAGCTGTTTTGATGTGACTGTGTAATGTTGGGACAGACAGACAGTTCTGGAAATAGACTTACTGGTAATGAAAGCTCCAGGGAACTGATCAGAGTCATGGAAAATTTAACACACTGACACGAACCAAAGATGGGCAGTTATAAAAATTAGAACACTGCACAAAAATATATATAATATAAATAATATATTATTATTATTATTATTATTGAGTTATGCAATTTTTTACACTTTGTGAACAACCTTTTACAGAAGGCAGAGTACATGGGAAACTCAGCTGCTCTCTGCATAAACATTTTTGAATTACAGGTCTAATTTACCAAGTTATGACATAATTTTTATTCCTCGAGGTGATTGGACAATCACCATTTACAATCACCATTTAAACTGGGGAAACACAAGAAATATTTTGTTGCATTTGGAGTACCCAGAAAAAAAAAACATAATAAAACTCTACATGTATTATTATTTATTCATCATTATTATTATTTTAGAGCAAATTCAGGTACAGATTGGTGACATCAATCTAGGGCAGATAGTTGTTTGTAGCTAATGGGATTCTCAAGTTACACAAATAAACAGCATTTAATTTCTAAAGTACATACTTCCTCTGGTGTTGAACTGCAAAGAAATATTTAAAGGTTAAAACTAAATAAGTTTAATTATCTCTATCAGTTGCCTTTTTTAATTTGAAAACAGAAGTAAAAACGCACTGCATCTAATTTGGCATTATGGATGGTTGGAAACAAAGTAAGGCTAAACAGTAGAACACATAGAAAAACCCTTATTTCATGTGGATTAAAAAAAAGCAACAAAATCTCTCATCTGATTGGCTAGTTTTATTAGTCAATGTTGAGTCATACTGAGGCATAAATGTTGTGCCAATGTTTGCATTAGTAACCTTAGAGACATGTGCAACATGGTCAATTACTATAAGTTTTGCCTATATAGTTATTTTCGTATGTTTATTCAAATGTTCACATGGAACACTAGAATGAAAGACAAATATAAATCATTTCTACAATTACAGAAACCTTAGTTTCTCAGACTTTACTTCACAACATCACAAAAAAAACCCTAACCACTTTAATCTAATTTCTAAACCAACCACAGTTTAACGATAACACAAACCAAGACCTTTAACATGATGTTTCATTGGGTTGAAAAATTTGATTCCAATGATCCATGTTCCAATTAGTGCTACTGGACTGAAAAAGCTGTTATTCTAATGGAAATGATTCTAATAAAAATAAAAACATACACAGCTTCTATTGGAAAAGAGGTCCTTTGCAGTGTGGTTGCAATAAATGCTGGAGCTCTGTCAACAAAGATGTTTATAGAGCCAAGTCTCCTGTAACATGCATAATACACACTCATCACAGCTATAATCTACCACAGCAAAACTCAGACTCTGACTCTTATTAAAAAGCTAAACTCCATCATATTTGTCTTGAAACCACACTCAAACAGATTTAATGCTGAACTCAGAAAAAGGTAGTGCAGAAAACACTCACAGTATGGAGCTGACAGGTGAGTGTTGAGAGAAGTCGAGTTGGGGTGTGATTGAGTGTGTGTGAAATCCTCAGAGACCAGAGGTACTTAATATATTTTAAAAGTTTTGAGTGTGTGTTTAAGCTGGGGGTGTGTTTACCGAGCAGGATACAGATGGATGGAAGGACACTGACATGTTAATTGCCTCCTGTAGGGGTGTGTATGTGTGTGTACCAGCTGCGGTGTGTCCTGCAGCAGCGGCAGCAAGGTGGCCTCCAGAATGGCGGTCTGGTCGGGGGTCAGGCCCTGCCACAGGGACAGGAGCAGCACCAGCAGGTGAGTGGAGCTCCGCAGACGGACAAAAGCCTGTTCCAGTAGCGCCCAGTTCTCCTCTGCAGCCTCGGCCAAAGCAATGACCTGGAGTAGACGGAGACGTGTGAGGAACTGAAATATTTATTTTTTTAGCTTTATTTTATCTTTATTGATTCTTAAGGAAGCAAATTTTATAAATCACATACAATAAGGGGTGGACAATGCAGAAACAGAATTTTATAGTGAAATTTTGTGGTAATATTGTGAGAACGGTAAAGATTATGATAGAAAACAAACTATCACTCATACTTTAGGTAACTGCATAATAACAGTATGGCACAGCATTTATAGTGCCACAAACACAAATGTTCTTAAAAAACTTTTTACTTTGAAATAGGCATCTTCAGGATGCCTGTTACTTAATAAAGTTTGATTTAAATTGCTTAACTGCAAACAGTAGCTGCATGTATTAATATTTTCAAATTTACTGATATTTATTGATGGTCTTGTGGGACAGTGGAGAAAATAGCAAAAAATAAAAATAAAAAATAAAAAAATTCTGATAATACTGCCAGTTTTGAGATTTTATTTCTCAGGCTAACCTGAATTGACTATGAATTTCAGCTTACTATGATAAATCAAAATTCTGATCATAATACGATTTTTTTCACAATAAATGATATGCAACAGGGTAAATGCCGACCCCTACTCACAATATCATAATGCCAATTTTCATAAAGAAAAGTAGACCTGTGCATCATGATAATTAAAACAAAACTTTTATAAAACAAAACAAAACTTTTACTTTTGCTAATATAAAATAAAATTAAGTAAACTGCAAGGAACACAAATAAATAAGAAAAAATAAACTCAAACATAATATCCATAATATTAAATAATGATAAAGTCTATCTACTACAATAGAGTGGATTATCAGGGTGGATTCTTAGCTTGTAAAAATAAAATTGGGTCTTCTGAGTTTGACTTATGTTAACTAATTTTGCCACCAGAAACTAAATTTTGCAGTCTTGTGATTGAGAAAGGCTGTTATTTTTTTTCGTCATTTTACATGCATCAAATGTTATATCCATTTAGTCATGTACGGTCAGTTTGTCCTGTGATAACCATTTTCTTGTACCGCTCATTTTACTTGTTAAAAATAAAGGTCATTAGATATTTGTTTCTTTTTTGAATTTCTTGAGGTGTAATACCAAAATAAACAACCTTGGGATGTTCATGTTGAAAATATCTTGTAGGGCACTATTTATACCAAAAAACTAAATGTTTAGCATTTTTATTTCCAGATTTTTTTCACCATGTAGGAGGATGAACAGGCACTAACATTTTTCAAAGTATTCAAAGAAATGCATAAATAAATAAATTCCAACTTTTTCTCCTCAACAACTATAAATCAAAGTCAAGGTGACTTTCTGTACAACATTTACATTTATCCCAAAATGCTCGAAGTGTTGACTGCGCAGTCTGTGAAACAGATTTATGAGCATCAAGCTGCAGCTCCTTCATTACTGTCACCGGTTGCTCCCTCAGGTGGCTGATTTACTCCTGTTGATGTTTGCTTAAATTCATCCTAAATAACTTCATCACAGCATTCCATTTCTTTACAGGCATTCACCACATCCCCAAATTAAACACAGCATATTCATTGGTAAAACTTTCAAACCTCATAAATTATTTTTCTCTTCAAAATCCAAAACTATAAAATTGGGTGTTCTGGAGGTTCACAAGCTGGAATTTACATCAAAACACAAAGTAGGAATTAATATGAAATCTTAGATACAGCTGCTAGTAGTTTCCACTTGTTTACACATGTAAATCACACAAATGTTTTCCCTCAACCAATAGATTGAAGTATCCTTGTGGAAAGAAGAACATAGGTATTTTGGAAATCTGAAAAACTTAATCAGCAAACTTAATTATGATAATATACTTAGCTGAAAGATATTTATGCTGGTTACCGAAACTTTTTTAACTGAAAATGTGATTTGAATTGTGAAATTCAAATAATACTAATAATAATGATGTGATTAAAGCTATCAGTAGATACATAATTTCATTATAATGATATAATGGCATATGTTGCCATCTGGTTAATGACAAAAGATTTATCTATGGAAAGAAATGTAACTATCCAATTTTTACTCTCAATTTTCTGAGAACTGATAATCCAATTCCAATGTGGGTGATTTCATTTTTCAGATGCATGAATATATTTCCACCTTTTCAACCATGGCGATTTGTGTATGCAATGAGTTGGCTATGCAAAAACAGTTAAATTTCTATGAAGCTACAGCATAGTGAGGAGAGAAGCAAGATTAAGATACACGTAATGGCAGAAAAAAACTAAAGCTTCTAGACTTTATTAAATTACAGAACACTGGTAAATAACTGAGAACAAATAAATGCATTAATTAGGCGTGGTGGGAGCAGCTGAATCTGACCTATAGCCGGGGGTCAATCCCTCTTTCCCTCCATCACTGCAACAACAAAGAGGTGGAGATGAGTGGAGTGGAAAGGACAAGCGATGACAGAGCAAGATGTATGAAAACCAAGACAACAAGAAAGGACAAGTTGGACAAAGAGAAAGAGGGAAACGGGAGATGAGGGAGGAGGATGAGAAAGATGAACAGACAGAGAGTGAAAAAGAAGAGGTGAAAGCAGATCTGGGACTAATGGACGACTGTGTGTTCAGAGAAATTAGTGATGTGCAGGCCAAAGTGCCAACGTACACCAGCCGCTTGTTTGACAAATGGATTCAGAACCTGGCATTTGATCCTAGGAAAACAGAAAGCAAAGACTTAAAGAGGTAATGCTTGTGTGTGAATGTGTGTGGGGGTGTGCATGTGTCTGTGTACCAGGATAGAGAAGTAATTGCCAAAGTAAGCCGTTTCTATTTACGTAACACTAAGCTACAAACACAGGTTAAAACACCAGTTCACTTCCCCTTGATTCCTGTGGTAACCTCAGAAAGTCCCTGTGGCTGGGGTCATCCGTAGGTGCTGTGTCACTCACACCTTCCACATAACCCATAAAAATACACCCAACAATGAATATAAAAGCCTAAAAATGGCTGACATGTTTCAGGAATTTGTATATATTCACAAGCTATAAAGGCAAACCCTCAATTTCTTTCAAATACCGGTACACGGTTTTACCTTTATTCTTAAAGAACTTTTAAAAATAAAATACCAGCAGACAGAGCAAAGACATGGCTAACAAGGCCATCCTATTAGTCATAAAACAAAAGACATCAAAATATATAACCATAACTGAAAAAGTTGGAATTATATGCTCACTAAAAATGTGTCCATTTTATAGTGCAATGAACACTATCTGGGAATGGTCTGAGGCAAAGCTTTAAACTTCTGAACCTGGTAGCAGGATCACTGACTAGCTACAAAAATGAGTTTTTGCAAGTTTCAGAAAGTTAAAGCTATGAAATCTAAGAGCATCTAGAATATGATGTACATTTAAAATATACATGCATTATGGAAAACAATCTCAATAAGTTAACTTACCAACAGTCTAATTACTTATTTAATAACCAATGCAGCTCTGGTATGGGGGTTAATTACTTTAACAGCTTAAAAATAAAATTTCTACATCTTCAAACAAAGTATAATAAGTCTCATAAGAGTTATTAACAGTTGGTTTTTAGCAGATTTTTGAAATATTAAATTCTCAAGCCAAATCTTGAGAAATAGCTCTCCCATTATAAAGGAGCTTTTAGTGGATAAAATAAGACTATTTTGACTACCATGTTGAAGCATAGCAAAGCTGCCAGCCTCAGGAGCAGAATACTTTCACAGCTTCATGGTTTCACCACAAATTCCTTCATTTGTTGGTCTGTGAGGGAGTTAAATTCAAAGCGCTACTGAGGTTAAACCTCAACTTTTCAAAACAAAAAAACATCCAAATGCCCACCTTTTTTAAACGTACAGTTTTTATGTCACTTTGTGGCAATGTTCTTGTTTTTGTAACCATTCAATATTCTTTAGAGTTATAAAATCCTACTATCCAGAGCCAACAAGATTTTTGGATTTTTTAGCATTCCTTCTATTCAACAGCCAAAAACACATCTTCATCACTCTGAAGACATACACAAATATGTCCCAAACCACCCTGCTCAGGGGGGTTTCTGAAAGTGTGGGTGTATTGATAAAAGCTCCTGCTTCGCTGAAGGACTTCATTGTTGGCAGCTACTGGGCTCCACACACACTCTGATTGATGCCAGCTGAGAGAACACAAAGGTACATTTAGCCTGGACACACTCATACACACACAACTAGAGATTAAAGAATACACATGTGAGCCTAAAACCTATATATGAATTGGCAAAATACATATATACTTGCTTAAATACACACAGAATAGATATAAACAAAAAACTGACACCCAAGATGTTTTCAACACTTTTCTTTGAGGCAAAGGGACAGACAGTAGAAAACAGTAGACGTATGTTAACAGCTGAACTACTGGTGACCTTAAACAACCTGCAGTTGAAGCTGCTGAGGTCAAGACCTTCTAATGTGTTTGTGAAAAAGTCTGGAGTCTATTCAACACACATAAAAGAGACATTCTGCTTCATCTTAGGTGCTTAAACCTGGTTAAAATCTCAGTGACATGGAGTAACTTTGTGGGAGTGTTTTCTTTAGGACCAGAACCAACACAACCCTGAAATTTTAAATGCAATCTGAAAAAAGGAGGGAATGGAAAAATTCAATCTTTCAGCTCTGATCTATCCTTGCATTTTGTTTAACCTCCCCCACTAAGGAGCAACAAACCACATACAGAAAGTCACACAAGCAGCCATGTTTGTATATTCACACATCATTGCACTAAGATATGCACACGCATGTAACTGTAGCCACAAGAAATGTAGTGAAAAACACAAACAGAAAATCATGGGTACCCCTTATCTATGGGAATGCATGATTTAGAGCACAAACATAAG
The DNA here is from genome assembly GCF_001444195.1 of Xiphophorus couchianus. Lineage (NCBI taxonomy): Eukaryota > Metazoa > Chordata > Actinopteri > Cyprinodontiformes > Poeciliidae > Xiphophorus > Xiphophorus couchianus. The sequence goes on from NC_040230.1 coordinate 4,058,557, forward strand.
TAAACATATACAAACGATGTGGCTAGGTTAAAAAAAACACCAAAAAAAGGGAGACTCTATGAGATGAAGGCTGCACAGTGGCACAGTTGGTGTACTGTTACCTCATAGCAAACGGTTCTGGTTTACAGTGCTGGACAATATGGCGGAAAAAATGTACCATGATATAAGGGATTCACATCAATCGATATAAACAATTATTGATTAGTTTTTTTTGTTTTGAGTATCTGAAATACTGCCAAACTGGAGATGTAAATTTTCCTGTTTTATCCACCGCTTCCTCTCAAACTGTTGTACTCATTTTCTACCTTGCTTTTTATTTTTAAGTGAATGTGAGGAACGGTGGTGAAACCTGAAACCGCTGCTGCACAAGTTACTCAACAAGTTGTTGCTAGGTAACCAAAAAGTGAATGAGTTAATTGATGCCACCGACCTTGAATACCTGGCTAGAGTTTAAACAGAAAAAGTCTTTCCTTTGCCTACATCCATCAGAATGCCTTGTGGTTCTGGATCAAAGATCAGTAACATTATAGAACATTCTCGCATAGACATTTTCTATTTATATTGATCAAGTGTCTATCTCAATATATATTATTAATTTTTTACTGAGCCCTACCCAATTGCAAGATTAGACACTTGTAAACATATGCCTCGCAGAACTCAGTACATCAACAGTGAAGTTAAACATATTGAAAAAAATAACAATAATAATAATAAAAATTCTTAAACCAATTGTTTTCTATTTTAAGACATTGCATATATTGTTTGGAAGAATGGATCCTGAATCCTTTCTTCTTCGTTTCTTTCAATAAACATAAAAGGATGATGGTATAGAAGTTTTAGTGAGAAAGAATAACAGGTCTAAAACACTTACTCAGCATACCATGATATCAGCAACTCTAAATAATAGGCCAGCAACATAAATGTGCTCCTGTAAAACATCACTGCCAGTTAGTAAAAGTCAACATGACTGCAAGAGGAAGAACATAAAACATCTGGTTGTGGCCAGAGTTTTATCTACATGCAGAATGACAGGGAAAACAACGCTGAGTGTTTTTCAGTGCACAATCCTGTTTGAGTGCATCCCCCACTGAGCTGGAATATTAGATGTTTCCTGCTCAGTCAGCTGCAGCAAACAGCATGAACTCCACACACATACAGATTAAAACTTGTTGGCCACTTTACTAGAGAGAGTTGCTCAATTGCTTGTTCACATAGATAGCAAGTCAGCCAATCACATAGCAAAACAATGCATTTATTTATGTAGATGTGGTAAATATGACTTACTGAAGCACAAACAGAGGATAAGAGTAAGCAGGAAAGAGGATTAAAGTAACTTTTATTGTGGAATGGTTGCAAATGCCAGATGGGCTAGTCAGAGTAATTCACACTCTGATCTATTGGAACCTTTGTTCTGATTTGCAGAATTATAAGTGTTTTCAGAGGGAGTTTCAAGTATTCACTGGTTTTTGCTACTCTAAGACAGCTGCTGTTCCTAACCACCAAGAATTTCAGGGGTCCACTGTGTTCTTGATTACATCAATAATAAGTTCTCAGTGGTTCTTCATCTACCTTAAATGTATGTATGTATGAATTTAATGTTTAGTATTCTGTTATTTTACAGGTTACGACTGGTGACACTACTGATCACTTATTTATACTAAAACATTTAATATGACTTATCAGCTGATACCTAGGGTGATTCTAATTTTATTTGCTAGAAAGAAAGAAAGAAAAGAACCGTAAACATTGGGAGAAATTCACATTAGGGTCAAATGACAGTACCAGAGATGGCTGGATGTACACATCTGTGCATTGAGGCTCTGTTTCTGTGACTTAATTAAAGAGTCAATTAGTATCTCGGTTTAACGACAGATGGAAACACACAATCCATTTCCTTGTTAACCATGAGTAATGCACACTCTCATACGGATATAGTTACATATGCAGGCATAAGTACAGAATCTGGAGGAATTAAAGACACTTACCAACACTCTCTCATTAACATGTGCTCAACTCCCATAGTGACAGAAGTGCTTTCACATACATAAGACCACATTCCCTTTGTAATGTAGGCCAAGTTACAGATTCATGGTTGCACTTAATCAAATGTTGAAGTTACAGGGTCAAACATCTGCATTTGTTCAATATGAGACTATTTATTATTTTAAAGTTTTATGTGTGCTGCTAAGCACCTGTATAGACGCAGGAAATCATTGTGGAGACATAAAGTGTACAAAAACAAGAACTACAAGAAGAAATTTAAACAAACCTCATTGATCCCGAGTTCAGAGGGCAATACAGCTATCCAGTCTGTGGCAATTATTGGATTGTTTATTGAGGGTAAAAAGTCCAATTGTACCTTTTCCCACAGTTGAAAAATATCTATACTGCATTTTAGAGCTAAACTATACACGGAATCACAAAGGTTATATCAAAATCTGCAACATTGATATTTCTAGTGTCATTTCTTTAGACTTTGCATGTTGATAATTTTAGTGGCTGAGTTGCTAAAGGTCACCAAAAATGGTGCTCAAGGAGAGATGATGGAAAATGGTCACAAAAATCTGAGTTAATCATCACTGATCTTATTATAATGTTCAGCAATAGTCTCGCTACCCATGTTTTCTGCTAATATCGGGAAGTCCTAAATGTTTATTCAGTATATGTCCAAATTGAAAAGTGAACTATCTTTTCCTTTTATTATTGGTTACTGATGAAACATAAACATGAATGGATAGAAACATTATCAAAGCTAAACTTTCTAGGTTTTTTTTTTATCAGTTTGAACAAAAATCAAGAAAATATTACACTTGTTTTTTTGTAAAATAAACCGTGACATGACCTAAAAGTGTAAGTGGAAACAGTAAAGAAGAATAACAAAAAAAAGAAAGACATACGAAGGAGACAGAGCTATCTTACAGGCAGTTAGATGACTGATCAGCATCTCTTTTGTCTCTATGCCAGATGAGCAGACAGACACTATTGTCTGAGGTCAAAACAAACATAGGCATACAATACTGTCTGTCTACACTCCCCCTGATAACATGTCATGAGATAAGAAAAAGAAATAGAAAGAGTGAGAGAGAAAAACAAATAAAGATGAGTAGAAAAAGAGTGGAAGACAAAGAATCTGTCAAAAAGATTTTTGTCTTGTTTTGCAGTTAGAGAAAAAAAAAGGGCTCGTGTGATTAAATCTGGCAGCTCAACCACTGACTGTCGAACATTTCAGGTGTGTTACGAAAGGCAACTATCTTGCTTACATAAATGTTTTTTTTCATAGTTACTGTACTACTGTACTAAATTTCACCATCTTGCGCTCTAAGTTTCATCTATGTACAAAATAGTTAAGTGATTATTAGTCAAACTGATCAGAAGACAAGGCTATCCACTGCTGCATCAGCCACTCAAGCATTCTGCATGTTGAAGTGAGTCAACATCCGTCAGTGGATACAAAGAGTTTGATAGCAACTAACAAATTTGAAGATCTGTTTGTAGAGCAAATTTAAGATAATCAAAAGAAAATGTAGCTTGGGCTGAGATACCTAGATGCAACGCTGCTCTAATAAATACTCTAATATATACATATATTATAAAACTGCCTCAAGCATGGCTTTGTTCATGTAATGTTGAGCTTATTAAGGGAAGTGGATAAAATATTTTTTAAAATAGGGCTTTAGATGTGACCACCAAAGATTTGTCATCAAACAGGTCAATGGTATGTACAGATGTAAGCCGAGATTATTCAATAAGAACAGGCTATAAAAAGAATACCATAGATCAGGCAACTAACTATCCACTTCCAATAATTTATAGCAAAAAGCAGTAAAAAAAGAGAGAAAGAGAGAAAATATGATTTTGCCTATTGGACATAGCTATTAAATTACATCACACTGCAAAGACTTCCTAAGCAGAGTAAGTGCTGCAGATCAAGTGGCCATTACTTTTTAAGTGTTCCACTTGTTTCAAGGTGATCTACATGGCTGTAACAGAAATGATATCTCAATGTGAAGAAACTGAAATAATATATGAGTTTCTTTTGGCTGCTGAAACATTGGGGTTTGATTTATGAGGCTGTCCTTCTCCGTCAAAGAGCCGAAAGGCCTCTTGTGTTTTCTTGAACAGCAAGGTGGAGCGTAAAAGAGAGACAGAGACTCTCTGCTTTTCTTTAGCACAAAGTCACAGAGAGCTTTATTCTGAAGTAAAAGATTGGCTGTGCAAATCTGCCATCACTCTTCATCATCCTCTTCCTCTGTCAGTTATGAAAAAGGCTGTTTTTTCACCAGTCAGCTTAAAATATAGGCAGGCGAAACACTAGTTCACTGCCTGGGTGAAATCCCCCAAAACACACAGACAAACCAGTACAACACTTGAGTCTAAGGAAACCAAGACCCTTAAGTAGAGAAACAATTAGCTGGATTCTAAGTAACTGAAGAAAATATTATTTCATTGAGAAAAGACAAGAGAGTGGTGAGGGATCTCACAAGATTGCCACAATAGCGAAGTCTGTCTCAGGAAGTGCTACAAAGTGACTGACTTCATTTGGTGAAGTGGGACTGAAACTTTATTATAAGGCTTTGATATAAAGATTATTTTTTTCATATTAAAAAGTAATTATTTAACTGTCTAATAAGGACGGCTCAAACGTCTGCATGTCAGTGATTCATTGCAACGACACCGAAAGGCATCACACCATACAAAAACCATATTTACTCAGTTCAGTTTAGCTAATTTATTTTCAAAGTTAATTGCACCTTTAAAATTTTAGTACAAAACAATGGAATCACATTTTATTTATTATGCCAATTGGTAAAAAAGCTTTCTGTTTAAGGAAAACCAAGCGGTAGTCACGACAGGCTCCCAAACAGTAAAATACACAAGCGATAAACCAGACGATGGAAGGTGTCACAGTTAATTGAACAGCATCAATTATTTGTGACTTCGTTTATATATATATATATATATAAAAAAATCAAGACAATGACATCACAGGAAATGTTATGTCATCAGTCATAATACAGCATAATACTGTAAATTCTTAATGTTGAACAAAATCCACTTTTTTTCCTGAGATTCAAATGTGTTTTTCAGATCACCAGCATACTTTGACAATACAGATAACTACTTCCTAATCTTTAAATAAATCTGGACTGCATTTGATACTCATTAGTTAAAACCTTAGTCTTATTTGATGAAACTAGATCTGGACTATTTTATATTGAACATATTATTTAATACGTAGGTTGAAATTTCTGGACCCATTTTTCTATTTGCGAACAAACAAAAGACAAACAAATTAAATACTTTTTTCACCTTAAAATGACAGGAGAGATTAAACAATCTTTAAAACAGTTTGCGATTGATACTTCTATCACTGAGAAAAAGGGGAATTCTTGCTAAACTCTTACTTTATTCTTGGCAATTATAAATTGACAATTATTTTAAAAACACTTTCAATTTAATTCCTTTATAAAATATAAAATATGATATGTGGGTTTCTTTAACTATTTTTAACTAAATATGACAATATAATGTTAATTAAATGAGATGAATGATTTCTATGAAATGTCAACCTCTTAATATTTCAAATATTATTTAAGACAGCAAAGAACATAAAGATTTTTAAAATACATTTTTGGTTCATAGTCCATAATCTTAGTTTCAATTTAATTCAGTTCAGTTTATTTGTTAAGTGCAATATTGAAGAGTCTTACAAGAAGAAGTTAACAGAGACATTTTCTATTCAAAGCTTGACTGTCTTGTATCCTTAGACAAACTCAATGAAATCATGGGTTAATAGAATGAACACAATAGTTCAACACAACATATGAAAACAAATGCATGGTTACTGTTACAATAGCTCATCTTCTATCAAAAACTCAAATGCACAGTTTCATCAATGCACTGGGTGGTCCCAAGGGCCCAGAGGCCCTAGAAGGACCAGGGGACCAAATTACAGAGCATGACCCACCGCAGTGTCACCCAAACCTGGGATTAACACTCGGGCTGAGTCCCAGGCCGCCAGTAGCCCCGAGCTGTGTGAGCTGACCTCAGCAGGTTCAGAGGTGACCTTGAACACATAAGTACATGTGCTAGTTAGGGCCCACCCAGGACTGAAATAATAAGGGGGTTTGGCTGATCCAGCTGGACCATGGTTGAACTGGAGATTTCAGCTATGATTAGACTGCTTATCTGGTTTCCTGAAATATCCATATTTTCTCAAAACATAAATCTGAGATAGGTTATTGTTCACACCTGGCAGCAGACTTGAACTACAAGAACATGAGCATTTCCCTTTTTACCTAAAATTTATTTACACAATGCAACAGTATTTTGTAAGATCCTACATCCTGACTTCTGCTCCTGTAGCTCTTGAATTATCACAGGTGTCAAAATGATTTTTCATTAAACAAAAGCACAAAGAAGGATGTGTTGAAATGTATGCATGTGCTACAAAGTGCAAATCCCTAGCAGACATAAGAAGGGTGTTGTTACAAAAATACATATCAAATTTACCAGTTCTCATGTCTAAGAAACGTTTAGAAATGAAAACCATATGTGTGAAATAGAAATTGTTTGACTTTGCAAGTTTTGCACTCCAGTTGAACTAAAAGGACATAAGTTTGTTCATGTGTATTCATAAAATATTTCCCAAAGGATTCAAAAATGTTCCTTATTAGAGTGCTAAAGATTTACATGTAACGAACAGTGGAGTAAATAGTTTGATCAATTATCTACTTTCAAAAAACTGTCTGGAACCGGTTGCATTTTGCTTCAGTGTTATGAGTTTGAGTAAAGCAGGTAAAGAACAAAATATGTAAGGAAGGCTGACTAATGAAATAAAGTCTTGACATCTTAACATTAGAAAATCTCACGTAGGGAAAGTTAAAACATCTGGAGGTCTGACCAGGTGAAAGGAAACTAAAGGGAGGAGATGGAGGGTATGAGTCTTAAACATATACACAAACACAAGTATATACACACATAAACACATCATTAAGAGATAGACACGTTTAGAAGTGTGGTTCAGGTCAAAGGTCAAATAGATACACTGACACACTTATGCCCCAAGGCAAGGCATTTAAATCAAATCAGGCTGAAACACACATGCTCTTGACACAAACACCCTCGGACAACCTCCCAAAGAGACTCTGCACGAACACATACGACTCACGCAGTTAGCAAGTGAGTATTAATAGCATGTGATGTGTTTTAACCCAAGGGCCTTTTTCACAGCAACAGCTGCAAGTTCATCGTGTGTCCGTGTGTGTTTTTGGGTTATGCCTTCATTAATGGTCAAAATATACATGAACATTTTTGGCATGCTTGAGAGTTCATAGGTGTAAGAAAACTCACTGACACACCTGCAACATATATCCTCTTATGCAATTGTTCTCAAGGGTTCTGGGGGAAACTAAATGTGCCAATTTTCCTCTTAATGCCTTAAAGCAGTGATCTGCACATCAAATTATGAAAAATCTTTTTTTGTTCTAGTTTATTAAATGTATCCAAACATAAAACTATTATTATTTGTTTCATTTATGTGTTTACTTGAAGCAAAGTTTACACAAATGCATTTTTTATGTTCTGACCTTTGGTGAAGCAAGGTTCAGTTGTGGCCTCCTGGATGAGTCAAAGCACTCTTGGAATAATTGTGTGAGGTTGGCCACCCCTGAAAAGGTTCATCTCTATTCAGTGTTCTCTTTGTTCATGAATTTGTTCATGTCAAAGGAACTTTAAAATATTTTTATAGATTTTATTTTGACAATTTGATAGCACTACATTTAAGATTCATTTAGTTTGGTTTGCATAAGAAAAGTGGAGTTTTATTTTTTGCCTTTAGTCCTATATTTCTACTTCTTTTCACATGCAGAGTGTGACTCAAAGCTCACCTACAACTAAAACTGTAATCAGTCTTCACATATGAGACACCTGGTTGGTCTGTCAACTTTCTCTGACACATTTTATAGTCAAATAGTGCATCAACAGCTAAGGGTTCAATTCTAACTTTATTATCATTAGACTCTGCAGTTTTATATATTTTTATACATAAAGAAATGAAAGATTATATGACGAGTCTGTATTAAATGACTTGATTTCATCTCACTTTTTATCTGTCAAAACACTTTATGGCAATTTATAATTTTTGTTATCAGCACACTGCTGTTTAAAGAATTTGTCAAAACCAATAAAAATGCATATAAACCAAAATATTCCTCATGTCAGCTTAGTTGTAAGACTTCATTCTCAGTCAGGGGCTGCCAACAAGTATATTTGGCATTTCCTCTTAAGTTTGGAAGATTTTTAAATGGAAAAGACAAAAGTTAAAACTGTAAGATGAGGCTGTACTTTTAAATGATAAAACCTTCTTCAAATATACAACTTTTATATGAGTTAAAGTGTTCAGTCAATTGTAATGTTCTTAGTTTTATTTTCACACATACACACACAAGAAGATAACTTCAGTTTGACTATTCATAAAAATATCTTCGAGTTATTTTCAGTCTTCTCATATGTGCTGTATGTTGCCAATGTGTATGCGGTCTGTGGTGTGCTGTGTGAGCATGTGTGTTTGTGGGGGGGACAGTGTTTAGTCTGAAGCCATATTTAGTCTCTCTGGTCCTACGAAGAGGCCTATAATCACACAGGGCCTTTCTCTCTACTCATTACACACACACACGCACGCACGCCCCCACACACACGCGTACACACGCACACTTCATGGCCTGTCATTAACAGTTCACACCAACCTCCCAAGCTGTGCATGTACAAATGTTATAGCTGAAAACTAAATATGGTGGGTTGTTTGGATGAAAACACACATAATTAGGGAAGCATGAAAATGCACAAATGCATTTGTTAGGACGAACAAAATGCAGTGCGCACACACAAACACGATACAGAATATTCATAAAGTCATACAGAAGAAAGTGAGACACAGCTTGTTTGCCCAGCAGTGAAGTGAACATGACTAGAAACTCACACATTTGATTATTTTCTGATCAATACACACAATGTAGCAAGCACTTGGTTGAGGGTACAACAGAACTCTTCAGTGTGTTACTGTTGCTGAAGGAATAATTTTAAAACAAAATCAAAGAGGGAACAGAGGTGAAAGAAGACATTTTAAAAGTTAGGTGTATATTCTACATGTTGAGGAATATCTGCATTTCATTTAGCCTGCAAAAGAGGGAGAGAGAGCAAGGCTGTTAGCAGAGAGTTTATCCACTGTCTCTTATGGCAAATGTTGGATTGAGATATTTGTTTGCAGTCTGAATTATTTGAGAAATACACACAGAAACTGATGTTTTGTCATACTAGGCCTACTAATCATACTAAGATCTAATAGTTATAGTTGATATTTGTCTTTGCTTATAAATATAAAAACTCTTAAGATTATCCCCAATCTATAAATCCAATCATTTTGTCTTTAGTTTTTATTTAATTTTCTTGAACTCAGAAATACTATGTGCTGGTTGTTGATGTAGTTATATACCAGATAAAATATGAGTTTTCAGTTTTGGCTGTTTATGATACGGTGCCTAATGACACAAGCAATCCTAGATCAGATTGTCGTAAAATAAACTCACACAGTCCATAGAGTGTGAAGGATTTCTGACTCTAATCCAAAGTCATTAATACATTCAACATTCTTTCCAGAACACAGAATTCATTGACAAATGTATTATGTAACCATGACTCCAGGTTGACATACCAAACCATCTGCCTCCAACAGAGACACAACAGGGAGTAACCACATGGTTGCTTTGGTTGCTTGTTAAGGCTGTGATTTATAGACTCCCACTAAGAATCCCTGAAAAGGCTCAGTTACAGGACTGTAAATGATGGAACATTAAAGATAATTTTCCTGATTTGGTTAGCATACCACAGGGGAATACTTGCTCTGTTCAAACATGCAGTTTCAGCCACTAATATAACTATCCTTTCTAAAGCAACACATTATGACCACTGGCGGCCAGACATCAACAGTGTTATTGATTTTGGTTTTGAACAACGTGTTTCTGTATTTACTTCTGTAACATGCATGTTTTAGAGTCAAAGATTAAAAATGACATTTAACAAGCAAATTCTTAAGATTTAAGTAAATTAATGTCAACTTGAGGTGGGGCTAGAGTTTGAGTTCATCATATGATACAACATACTTCAAAATGAGTGAAACAGAACTCTGTGTGACTGTAGATTATGCTTCGTCTGTTTGTGGTCAGAGACCAAAACAAGGCAGTCTAATCTTAGCAGACAAAACAGACAGAGACTACAAATTACCACCACACACAGAGACACCACACACACATGCCCAGTCCCTTTCTCCTTTTCACCTGTCATTTCCCTTCCCCTTTGTTCTTTTTCCCACTGAATGTTAGCCTGTCATGTCTGGCTTGTGTTTTCTTTTGTCCTGCTATTTTATTGTAGTCAGTGTTGAGGAAATAATAAATATGTAAACTTAGAAAAACTTGCTTCAATATTCTCAGACATTGCTGTAAGTCTTACAGTAGTGTTTCTTTTTTAACACTACAAAAAAACTGTGGGAATTCACTTTACCATCAAATTATTAAATTTTAGTCCACAATCAATTCTTTGTTTTCTCATTCTGAATAATTGTGGTAAAACCTTGTTACATTGAGATTATCGACCCATACATTGTCTTCTGTAAATGTGATATTGGGTTGTGAGGATAACAGTACCAAAAGGTAAACCTAGGATGTCACCTGAAGGATGCCTTTGAGGTGGCATTCTTCAGCTCATTCTAGGAGATCCCAAGGGAACTCCAGGGAAGATGAGATATACAGTATATTCCCTTTAGTAAGTTCTGAGTCAGCCTGACAGTCTTCTCTCAATATTACAAAGTCAGGTACCCAGAGGCATCATGCGCTCCTCTCTCAATCTTTAAATCTGAGTACAGCCACCCTACAGATGAAGCTAATTTCGGCTTCTTGTGTCTTAGATTCTGTTCTATTGATCCATATCTCATGCCAGTAGATATGGCATGAGAAATTCATGAGGTTTGCTCTTTGGTTTAGATCTTTCGTCACTACAACAGACCGGAGAAGCATACACATCTCTCCCACTTCAAACGCAGCCACAAACAGTTTCAGGGCACACTGGAAGTCATGGCCTGAAGAAGCCAACACAACCACATCATCTGCAACAATAAAAAGATCTAGAGGTTCCCAAACCACTCATCATCCTGACTATGCATAGAAATCCTGTCCATGAACTCCTCAAACTAAGATTGGTCGGTCACAAGGAGAAGCCCTATCAAAGTCCAAGATGAGCAAGCTGGATTCATAAAAGCAGAAACAACTGTCGCTTTGGGTAGAGAAAGATCAGATACTCCTTAATAGCCACCTGGAACCCTCCACAAAATATCTCATGGGAAAACAAGCACACACGTAGCAAACCAAAGATATTTATTCCTATGAGTGTCAGCAATCAAGTGTCACACTTGATGCTCTGCAGCCACAGAGATTTTTTTACCACTTCAGTATCCTCTGCCTCAATGGTGTAATCGCTTTTGCCTGGATATTTATCTTCTGGACTGAGGAGACTCTCAGAGTGCTTCTTCATTTCATTCCACCATCATGATGATGTCTTCCCAGTTTAGAGTCCTCTTTCACCCCCCAAAAAGAATTTACATAGCTTGGCGTTTCCCATTTCTGAGTCAGCAATATTTTTTTAAGAACTTCCAATCAAAACTCAAATCTAAAGAAATTTGAGTGACATAACTAAATTTCATTTATATGTAGGTTTGTAGAAATCTACTTTAAATAATCAGTTGATAAACTGGTACAAAATGTCCCCCTTGTGTGTATTACCTATTCTTTGGCAGACAAGTATACAAAGTTTATTCAACACAGGGAAAGTCACTGTTCAGGCTTGTGAAACCTTACAGTCAAACTGTTTTTTGTATTAATTGTGACTTTAGGCTATTTTAACACAAAAATACAACCATCGTTTTGGCTTGTTGAAAAAAATTGCCAATGATACTAATCAAGATGCATCACTAAACTAGACATTGAAATTAATGGCTGTTTAGAAAGTTAAAAATATTTCAAATACATAAAGGTTACACTGTTGCTAAGCTTCAAAAACATAAAAAGACAAATCTGAAGAGATAAAGAGTAAAATAATTTAAAAAACATACCTGAATGAACTTGCAAGCACTGCTAAAAATCTCACCTTGAACGGCTAGATAGTGCTACTCCCTCATCTGTGTCTTAATGTCACATAAACCAAGGGACTGATTTAATGGTATTTTGTCAGCATTAAAAAGAAAACCATTCAACAGTGGTGCAAATCTGAAGTTTATGCTACACGTTGAATTTGTTTATATATATATACAGTATATATATAAAATGAACTTTTCCTAATGAAGACCTTTAGAGCAACTACTGCTGCCTCAGTAACCAGGTCGTTGTTTGTAGTTGTTTATCCTTATCATAAAAGGCAGCTTGATAAAAGGATAACTTTCCTTCTGACAGAAAAAAAGTCAAAAATCTTCTGTACTTACAGACTGACACACATAATCACACAGATCTTCTTTATACAAACAAAGAGTTCCACGGTCCAAGCTGAACCACACACTTGATGCAGTCCAGACGAAAGAGACCTGAGAAGCCAACAAACACACACACCCACTCCGCCAGGTCTGAGGTGATGGTTTTGGTTGTGGTCCCAGTGAAAACGACACTAATTTAGAGCTAAGGAGTTTTGGCAAGCTGAGACGAAATTCCATCATCTTACAACAGAGCGCTAAATGCCAGCAATGATAATGTTAAGAACAAGAGGTCACTATGGAAGCTACTGTGATGCTAGCACAGATATCACCTTCTATGTTCACTTACACTTCTAATGGGATAAAACACACAGTTAGCTTTGCAACCTGTACTCCATATATGTGAAGAACACACAGATACATGAACACACAATATCAGTAATCATAAAAACACACACACACGTACACAGACTGCTCAAACTTTACAACCACAGTAAATACATTTTCCCCACAAACATACCTGTGGCAGGACATGTGTTTCTGTATGGGGTGTGTAGGAGTGTGTGAAAGTATGCCCCCACCATATGTGTTTGCATTTCTCTCAATAGTCTCTTTTGAAGGAGCCAGGAGAGGGAAAAAAAGAGGGAGATGTGAGTTAGTGAGTGAGAAAAAAAGGGAGAGAAGGAAAAAAAAATGAGGGGAACTCTGGGAATTCACTAAAACAAGATAAATATCCTTGGCTTGGCGTCGCATGGCCGCCACACTCTCGGTTACACACAAACGCACACGCCGACACAGACGCTGATTACAGAATAAATATGCGTAATCTCATGAATCAGCCATTGTTTTTGAGATGAAGAAACAGCTAGACATCAACCAGAGACAGAGATGGTGACTCTGCAGAAAGTGAACTCATGGAGGTGATCATTCATACAGGTTCATACACATATGTTTCATTGACAATACATATTAAAGACGCAAATGTCTTTGACAATTTATTACCATAAACCTTCAACCATGTATCTGTGTTTCAAATTCTGAGTACTGGAGCAACAAACTCATAGTTTCACAAAGTGTTAATCCCCATAAATAAACTTCAATTTATTACACTTATACAAGCAGTTTGGAGAAACTTTAAACAAATCTGCATAACAACTGGAAAATGTGCCCAAAATTTAGAGCTGAAAATTTTTTGCTTACTGCAGGCTTAATTAAAAGCCTGGAAATTATGGTCATACAGTGTTCTTACAAAACTGTCCAGCATATGAGTAGGAGCAGAATTTGGAGTTTCAAAGAAATTCTGTATTTTATCCTAATAAGTAGATTATAAAAGCTGTTAAAATAAAGACTTCAAACTTGATTTCCACTCTAAAGATTTAAAACGTGACTTGGACGTAAGACTCATGTTAAGTCTTAAGTCAAAGATGTGAACATAATCCCTTAAAGAGTAGCTCATTGAACCAAATATTAACATTGGCACCTGGTTGTATAACCTTACATACAGTATTTATGGGCTTGACAGTACATGCCAGAATTACGAGGTTAACAGCAGTCCAAGTTGTTTTATTTTTATTTATTACTGTCATTAAGCAGATATTTTAGTCAAAAAGCTGCAACTCCATCAGAAAATGGCCATATTCTCCTGCTGAAGGGTGAACTTGATTCACAGAATTTAGGCTTTTAATGGTTGATAACAGCCTCTTCATGTTTAAAATACAATAAGTTAAACATGATGTTCCATACCCATGCTGTTAAGTGTTTTAAGCCGTTAACAATAAAAATATAAATATTTTAATTTTAAATATTTTTGGAAATACAGTATTCTTAAGAATTTATTAATTGATAATCAAATTGTGTGAATGTCCCTCTGCTTTGGTTTTAATTGCATGCATAGACACAAAAGGGTGAGACGTCTATCTCTGTGAAGATCTCAGTGATTCTCTGTACCAGATTAATTAAGTGACTGATCTGTCTTTTCAAATTTTTGGTGATTATTAATGTCTAGAACATGTGAACATATGCCATTTTTGTAAAATAACATTTGCATGAAACCTTGCAAAAATAAAAAAATCTTCAAACCTCTCCCTCAAAAATCTAAAGGATTGCAGTTTTTTCATATTTTTCTATGTCCAGGAATATAAAAATGAACACAAAACTGTTAAGAGATAAAAATGTTAAATGTTCTAACATAAAAGGGTGAAGGTTTAGGTAAATGACAGAATAGACAGCGTCCAAAGTTAGAATGTTTCCTTCAAGCCTTAGGGATTTGACTTGGAAAGAAATCCTTATGAAAATCTCTGGCTTTACAATTTATGTCCTGATCCAAACTTTGATAAGAAACAGCCTGCTTGAGGAAAGAAAATACAGAGCACATTGCAACTCATTTACAACACATAAACTAACTAAACAATAAGGTGAGCAGGATCATAAAACAAAGGAACAAAGATTTACAAAAATCTATCTCCAAGTTCAAATTTCATCCATCCATCCATCCATTGTCTGTTCACCCTTGTCCCTAATGGGGTCGGGAGAGTTGCCGGTGCCTATCTCCAGCTACGTTCCGGGCGAGAGGCAGGGTACACCCTGGACAGGTCGCCAGTCCGTCGCAGGGCAACACAGAGACATACAGGACAAACAACCATGCACACACACACTCACACCTAGGGAGAATTTAGAGAAACCAATTGACCTGACAGTCATGTTTTTGGACTGTGGGAGGAAGCCGGAGTACCCGGAGAGAACCCACGCATGCACAGGGAGAACATGCAAACTCCATGCAGAAAGACCCCGGCCGGGAATCGAACCCAGGACCTTCTTGCTGCAAGGCAACAGTGCTACCAACTGCGCCACTGTGCAGCCCGTTCAAATTTCACATAAACCGAAAGAAAAAAATGAAATGGAATTTTTTTTTTTAAAAGGGAATTGTAGTCTTTAGTTAAACTAATTTACTTATGGCTGCAAAGATGCATGAGTTAGAAATCTAAAAGTGTGGAAAAGTTAATAACACAGATAAACCCCAGATAATCAGTAAATCATCTGTTGATTAGACCAACTAATCATCCAGCTAAATCCAGTTTTTACTGTAAGATGAGCTTTGTAAGAAGAATAAAAATAAAAATAAGACTAAAACAGTACAAACAAATTGCTTTAAACAAACCAAACTTTGTATACCAATGTGTTGATTTATGGGGTTTTTTTCCTATTTTTTTTATGTCGCAAGACTTCTAAACCAATACCAAACATGTCAAATGTAATTTTATGTAATAGATGTTAGAACATTTGGTACCTACAATGAAGGCAAATGTTTTCCAGAACCTTTTCAGCATCCATTAGCTCCATTTTGGAATGCAGATGTGTACATTATTTCAGTGTAATATAGTTCAACAGACTGGAAATCATTATGTGTATGATTTCCATACACTCCAACCACATGACATACTTTGTACAGTTATATTTAGAGCTAATTAAATAATGGAATAACCCAACACACAGGGATCATTGTTGCAGCAGTACTTCTCTAACAAACAGGAATGTATTTAATCAAAAATCACAGGCATATGGTGAGATTTCTTTTATGAGGGGATGGTGTATAGTTGGCTCATATTCACTGGAGTGTGTAAATTCTTTTAATGGGGGAGTCATATAAAGAGCAGCAGACAAAGACTTCCTGACTGGAATAAAATGAGCTCAAGCAAAATCAAACATTAAACACATCACTATTAGCTCATATTAGCAGTTTATTTGGTTTAAAATGTTTGAATTTAGCTGAATGATTTAAAAAAAAAGAATTTTAATTTTCTTTAAAATTAACTTTCATGTATTGAAAGTGTTAACATAACTAGGCAAAAGGTCAGGCTTCTCCATCCTAAAATATGATAAACATCCACCACATCAAGCATGATGTTTTAAATACAAATCTTCTGTTTTAGTATTTTACTTTTTATTCCATTCGTTTGGAAATTGTTGTGAATTTATATCATTTTTAATAATATTGTTCAGAAACATTCTTTGCAACAAGCTTGCATTGCTTATTTCTTTGACATTGTCAATTTGTGGCATATTTGTGTATTTTTGTTACAGGGTATGTTTGTTGTTTTAGACTCTGTGCATTTAACACAGACAACAAGATACATTTGTCTAAGTAAAGACACATCTTGCATTTTCTTTATTTTTGTTATGTTATACTACTTTTGGATTATTAGTTTTCATTTGTCCCTGATGCAAATTCGACTAAAAACCCACCTGTTTAGGATGGTATTTGAAATGTGATCAATTACAAATTTATTGATGGAACCTGACTTAATGTCGTGTTTTGATTATTGATTCTATGTTGCTTTGTGTTTCTGTGTTTGATATGATGTAAAGCACTTTGAAATGCCTTGCTGTTGAAATGTGCTATACAAATAAAATTTGATTTAGATATTTTTTTTGATTTGTCAAATATTGTGGTATTTAAGACTTTTATATAAATAAGACAACTCTCATGTATAATCTCATTGTATTGGAAATTCACAGCCTTTATTGAAAAGCCCAGACCAGAAAAGGAGCTTTTCAATCACCACTTCAATGTGGTCCTCTGACATACAATGTCAAAGAAATCATATACATTTACAATTTTTGGTCAACAGCATGAAACTACACATATCATCTTGTAAGTTGCAAAGTTGGTTTCATTTACACCACGGCTAAACAAAAGCTTCCCACAACCAGCACAGAATGTAAACAGCACCCTGCTGTGGTTTTCAGTGCTTCAGTTAAAACTTGTGTGCCAGAAAAACAGGGAGGTGGAAGGTTTGAAATGGTGACAGAGTCAAAACTGACCTCTGACTCCGAACACAGTCAAGCGTCATTCAGTTGTCGCTGCCAGCCCTAATAAATCAAAGTTCGCCCGTCCTAATAAGTCAAAGTAAGTGTAAAATCAAATCTGGTCTGCTGGCACTAATCTATTCGAACGTTTAATTAAAGCTGAAGAATAAAAGGATTTGAAATCTCTCCTCCTCTAATCTCCTTCCAGCGTAATCGCTTTCCAACACAGAGGACTTCTTAAATCTCCTGCTTGGTGCTCAGCAACAACAGCAAACAATGATGTAATTAACAGGGTGGGATACTTTTTCTTATTGTAATCCAAATTGGTAAAAATGTCATAATTCTACAGAATAATCTAATAATGAGTCTCTACAAAATGTAACTAATTGTATTATTGAAAGTTTTGTCTAGAGGATTGTCGCTTTAAATAACACAATTTGTTCCTTTTTGTGCTAGGTGGACCGTTGAAACTTTTGAAAAAAAGTGCTTCATTATTTTCTATTTGCAACAGGTCATCTCTTTTAAAACCATCCTGTAATGACATTTGTTAAGCTGTCTCGTTCTTTGCGTATTATCTTCTCTTCACAAGCAATAAGCTCCCTCTGTTTTCTGTTATTTTCCTTATGCCTTTACTGTCCCTTTGGTTTGTGATGAAGATATTTTACATGCAGCGCAGACAGCAAATAAATAAAAGCAGATGAAATAGGAAGAGTTAGATAAATGGACATGAATTAATATTCTTCTGTATCATTTTATGCACTTTTTCTGCTACTTCTGTTAACATGTGATACGCTAATCTGCATTACATTTTTCCCCATTTTGGCAAATGAGTCTCTTTTTGTTTGTTTTTTCATCAAACAGTTCAGTTAAGCTGTTTTCAAACTCGCATTTTGAAGAATATGCTTACAATAATATTTTAACCCTCTATGTGTGTTTAAACTTAAACATTCCAGCTGGAAATACTGCAGTGTGGCATCTGGGTAAAGAGCAAAGGGCCTAATGTGAAAAATACATTGTTTTATTCTATGCTTGTCAAGAATGGCTGATGAGGTTCAATGATGACTGTTTTTATGTTGGCATCTATAACACATGTACCTAACCCTGTGCAGAAAAGTGACAAGAAAACGAAAAAAAAAAAATGGAAATGCAAAACAGAAAGGACTCCGAGGCGACATCTCCTCTAAATTCAACCTCTTTGGAAAGGAGCCGATGAAGAAGAGCTAGAGTTGTGGTACCTGGGTGAATAAGCTTTGAGTGTCTGGATTGAATGTCTGGATTGAATGCTGAGGACATCTGCATTCCTGTATGAAGACCCTCTGGAAGAATTTTTTTTTAAAATTTAAGGCCTGCAGTGCATGTGCAAAAATTGCTTTAATCTTTTCTTTTTCCAAATCTCACTCTTTCAAGTTCCTTTAAACTCCCTCAATCCACCTCCTCGTCTTTCTTCTTTCACATGTCCTCACATTCGGTGTATACACACAATGCTCACCCTTTGTATGTCTGTCTTTCTAGTCTGCCTTTTCATCCCTCCATCTCTTCTATCTTTCTCAGAATGTTCCCCTCTGATCCCTTCCTTAACATTTTCCAACCCCTCCCACTGCTGACCACATCCACATGTTAATAATAAAGTCTCCTCCAGCTCCACCACATCTATGAAGAAATCCTCTGGCAGGTCATCTATGCCTGTCTGATAAAGAGCAGCACAGATGCTTCATCCTCACTTCTCTCCTCATCCCTCTATGTTTTTTAACATGGTGTTCATACTGAAGTACATTTTGAGCCCTGAACATGTGGCTTGACCTTAGTAAGAGACCGGTATGGATTGTGAAATATTCCACCCACGGCTGCACCAGCACTCAATATTCTTCAACCTGATTATAATCTGGGGAAAAAAGAAAAAAAGATGACACTTGATATGATCAAGCCTGAGGAAATTAAAAGAAATCAGAGCCAGACTTGGCTCAAATTTATCTGGTGGTCAAAGAAAAAAGAAAGAAAATATAGATTTTTATTTATGCTGAAAAGCAAAGCTAATGCAGATAAATTAACCTGATCTTGCTGATATAACAAAGTAGTACAGTGTCAAACTTGATACATTTTAATTCTAGCAAATTAATGACCTGATGCAACTTGGAAGGAAATAGGAGACCAATTAAAGTCCACAACAATTTAAAAAGGCGGACATGACCTAATTTGCTTGTTCATGGCTGAACAGAGAAAAAAATCTGATGCGGTTCAAAAAACACATGAAATCACATCGTGCTTTCAGACTGCCCTGCTAATTGCATGGTGATTCAATGGATAACAGGGCTGCATCATAATATGTCCTCAAAGTTCTCCCTCAGCTAAAGCATTTCAGCATCTAAATTCTATATCAGGTGTTGCTATTAAAGCAGTGAAAGTTCTCCCAAAACAACCAAATCCATTATTTGTATGGAGACCGTGAAAGCATGTCATTTGGAATGCAACAGCTCCACTAAATAATGCTTTTAAACCTAACCTAACCAAACCAAACCAAAGGTGGTTGTTACAAACAGATGATCTAATTTCAAATGATCATCAGAGAAGCATTTGCATGCATCTAGATACCTGGTTTTATGAATCCATAAGCAAGACATTGCATGTGGGGGTGTGTGCACGGGGGGGTGTGGGGGTATGTGTGGGTGTGTGTATGAAGAAAGATTCTGTGGAGTATATTTGATTTAGCAGGGGTTCCTCATTAAAAGATAAAGAGAGAAAATCTATCATCAGGGAGACAGCCAACCACAGTGGACACTCTCCATACAGCCCCATGAAGAGAATGCTGACTGTCAGCCATTTGAATGAAAGACAGCCATTCATTGATAAGACAGTCACATAAACAGACCATCTAAAGGAAAACAAACCAGACCACCACCGCTTTTCTGTGCTTCATTCAACCTCAAGAAGGGTCTCAGTGTGTGTGATGGCGAGACAGTGAAAACTCGAATGTAAATGTGTTTGTTCTCAGGGTAAAATGTCCCCTGGGGGGAAAAGACTGCGAGAGGAAGTTTCTATGCTCCCATAAGTCCTTTAATCTGAATATCAAACACACGTGGCTCCTGAGGGACTGCCATTCACCACAGATAAACCCTCATGTTCCGCCTGTTTTAATAAACGCACAGTTGATAATGTGATAACAATTCAACGGTCCACAGAGAGTAAAGTACACTCAAGAGAACAGATGAGATAAATATACATCTTACATGTTACTGTAATAACTCTTTGTTCAAAATTCTCTTTCATAATCATAAGATATATAATAAAGTGTCTGAACCACAAATGCCATTTAGTTATTTACAACTTTTAATACTCATGTTCAAACAGTAATGTAACATTGATGTAACATTGTAATTCAATAGCTTGTATGTTAAATGAGAACATGAGCTGGGTGGTTTACACTCATATTACGTCTACGTATGTGGACCAGGTTCTTGTACATTTATCCTTTTCTGTGTGGACTGTTTCAAGCTTTCTTTTCATGTTCAGATATATCAACTAATTGTGTAGAACCAGTGTATGCATTTCTCTTTGTAAATGTGCTACACTGGTTCTGACTCCTTACTGTTCCTACATAAAATGAGTGTAGCAAGAGAAAATGCTTTGTACCTGCAGATACATCAGATAACTCAAGATGTTTTGAAGGAAGGTACTGCGAAGCACATTTTTGTAAGAGATGGTTAAGTTTGTCCCCATCTTTCCCCATGGTTTTGTTTTGAGTCATTTTCTAATTATATCTGTGTTTATTATTATCAGAAAAGGTTTTACCATATTAAGTTATTTATCTTTGTTAATAGGGCTTTGCCACATCAGTTATCGTCCCTTTGTTATGATTTTTCTCTATTATTGCTCGTGTTTCTTCCTCTGTATGTTTGGATTTATTTTCATATGTTAGTTTCTGGCCGTTTCCATTTTTGCTTATGGTTTCCTTTGAGTCTTAGCTCAGCTTCTTTTGTGTTAATTAATCTTCCTCCCTCCAGCTGTTTCACATCCCCTCTGATTAGCTCACCCATTTCCTTTATCTTTTTCCACCCCTGCCTCAGTATTTACTCTCCTGGTTTTTCCATCGTTTCTTGCTTCATACTTTCAGTCTCCATTTTCCATGTGCTGTGGTTCTTGTGTTTCTTCCTATTAGTCCTCCTGTTTTATATTATATTAAATAAATTGTGCTCTAGTTTCTGTGCTTGGATCCTATATAAAGCTGAACATGTGAACCTTTATACAAACTCACTAAACGTACAGGATCTACTGATAAAACAATCACAGAACCTAATTTCAAAAACACCAAGCAATCCCTTAAAGATGTCAGTTTTCCAAAATATGACAAATTAGTAGCACAATCACAATTAAAATATGAAACACAACAGTGCATATAAAAAAATATGAATGGCTTACTCAGGTAAAAATAAAACAATAGCCTATACAAGCTTCAAATAAGCATTTTATTTTATTTTTTTCTCTATAAAAAGATATCAGAGTTGAGAGAACTGACTGTTAAAGGTGGTGGTCCTGCTCTCCACAGTGGGATCAGTGTTTATGCGTGTAAAGAGCACCATTTGGGGCCAGATAAATCAAGTGGCTGTCTACCAGAAGCCTCCATTAGGGGCCCAGCGAGGCCCCTGGATGGCCTGTCAGTCACCCCGTCAGTCAGTGAGCCACCCTCTTCCAGTGTTTGAACTCATAATTACAGAGAGACTCTGCTTGGTTTGGCCCAGAATGGCTCCCGAGGTCCCCCACCACCTCCCAGAGAGCAGCTCCTGCTAGCCCTGCGCTAATGCTAATACTAACAAACAACGAGCGTTTCGCCTCAAGAGGAAACGGCGCTGAGAAAAATATTTATGAGAACTGAAAAGACTCTCTCCCTCTTCATCCCCCTTTGGGCTTTTCTTCATTCATCTTGCACAGACTCATTCAGGGCTTTTAGTTTTTATTTCGTTGAGTGACAGCTCTGCGTTAGTTTGGTTTTAAAAAGGTTAGCACGGTATTTAGAAAGAAGAACACTAATGGTATGCACCATCTGAAGAGTACTTACAAAACAGCTGAAGTGGACAATGTAAAGGCCATAGAGACTGGTGGATTTTAAGCAGTGACATAGAAGCTAAAGGAGAAATTACCCCCAACATTGGGAAAATTCAGAAATAGCCTCCAAACAAGCTGGTGATTAGGACTCATACCTAGTTTGTCTTCTCAAAGTTAGCTATGCTAACACATCACAAGCCATCACTCATAAGTCTTTCTTTATCCTGAAACTCATAAATCATAAGCGGCTGTTTGACAGATTGGGTATATTTTGGATTTCAGCCACTTTAGGCGGCAGATGAAAGTTTTTGCATTCAAACGTACACACATTTAAAGTAAGATGTGGCCTGCTAGATCTCAGGAGTTCATGAATAAAATATAGACCTACAAAGGCAGCATGAACAATGGAAATATTATCCTCCACTGCATAAATGTATACTCGAGCACAGAGTATTCTCACAGGAAGCATATTTCTCTTATCTCTGACGGTTCGTCAGCGATGACTGGCCACTGCATGTGGAGACACACACTGCTAACGAGGTGGGGGAAATTCTTCCCCCCACAATCATCCAAGATTGATGCAGAAAATTTACCCGGCAGACATTCCTCTGAATCCAAATGAAAGAGGTGCCTGGTTCACCAACATTCCTGATTGGCCACACATTCCTTTACGAGTCTGACGACGGTGTGATTGCAGGCATGGAGCCACGACTTCATGAGGTTAACTTTCATAAAAGTTCCATTTTCAAAGTAGTCAAACCAGGTTTCACCTGGTGAAAGATTTATACTACAAAAACTCAGATTTTAACCCCTCTGCTAAAGATAAAAAAAACATCTGTTTCTCACTTTAAATCAAATGTGTGAGGTAGTGTTTGAATTGTTAATCCTCAAAATAATAATAATAAAAAGACTAGCTGATGATTGTAAAATGATTTGTATATAACTTGCATCTCAATATATCAAACAAGAAATAAAAAACGATTGTGAGAAAAACAGAAATAACACTGAACTAAAACAGAAATACTACAAAGATAATTATCAAAATGTAAAAACATTCCATAGAATAGCTTGGACCTATTTAATTTTCACTTATTAAACCACAGTAAAACACCATAAAGCCGTGTTTCAGATATCTTTAAAAAATCTGGAATCAAACTGCTGAGTTTGTCCTCGGAAGCATGACTTTTAATCCTGACATGAATTATTAATTTGACGCATTCATCACTCTTCCGACCAGCCATCAATAGCCTCCATTATGGCGATGTGTATACATTACAGAGTGTATAATGTGTCAGAAACTTCCCGCATGCGAGCTGCTGGATGGCGGGAAGAGAAGGAAACAGAAAGAGGAAGACTGAGGGAAAGTAAGAATGATGGACAGGAGCGACAGCAGAAAGCAGTACTTTGAGGATGAGAGTCAAGATTTCGCAGCTAGAAATCAACCTGAACGACGTGAGACAGTGGTATTTTGAAAGGTTAGACTCTTATGGATTTAAAAGGTCAGGAGTGTGAGTTACAAGGTCGCTCAGACTTTACAAGTGATGCAAATTTTGTAACGAACCTGGACATTTCACTACAGGGGCCTACTATGAAATAATGGGCACAACGACAGCTTTTTTTGTAGTAGTTTTTGTGTAGAAATCTACATCTTCACAGCAAAATGTCTGTTGCATAATTTATTCTTGCAACTCAGGATGACTTTTTCTCTGTTTCTGTGTTATCCATTCATACTTAAGACGTTATCAGAAGTAGAGCTGGAGAATAAAACAACAATCATGTGTCTAGCAATAGACATATGATCAATATCAATAGAGAATATGCAGAATATTGATCATTTCACTGAACTCCAAACCCAACTGTACAACTTTTTGGGGCATGTAGGTTACCTAGAACAAACCTGTTGAGTATGTTGTGGAGCATGTTTTGAAACCATGCCTCATAACTGCTTAAAATTAAAAAAAATAAAACAGCAAAGAGTGAATAGAGAAAATGAGCACAACAGCTGGGAGAATATTGTGAAGAAAAGTTCAAGTCACCAGTTTGGCACTATTTTGGATATTTGAAACAAAAACCTAGTCAGTAAATATTAGGTTACTGACGTTTGACTGACATGAAACGTTTATATTGTGATATGTTTTCAGCTATATCATCCAGCCCTTGGCTTAGCTTTTCCTTGTCTGAGCTTTGTGTAAAGAGAAGCTGGTGTCTGGAATATGCAACCACATATTTAACTCATAGTATCACTGGTTTAAAATGACATACTTCTCTTGTCTATTTTTGACACCTCTACAGATTTGGAGTCTTATTCTAGGGATTATTTAGTGTTTGGAATGCTGAGTCAGCTTATTCTCCATATGAACAGCTAAAGCAAAGTTACAACTGTGGATCATAGCAAATAAAAGGAACAAAAAAAAACCACACAGAAGCTCAGCTTCCAAACCTAATATTCAGACTTTTAACATAAAATACCTGCTGACTTCATTTTAACACCACAAATACCATTACAACTGACTAAAGTGTTTAGGGCAAAGACATCAAACAGAGTTGGTATAAAAACACTTAAAAGTGGATTTATTTAGATGGGACCAAGTAGCCAGCTTAAGGTGAACTCTGTTTATTTTAGCTTAAATGGCATTAGTAATTCAACAACCTCATTTATTTTCTCTCATTAGGCTCCAACTAAAGCCTGAGAATCCCGGGAATCACTTTACCTGAAATGACTGAGGTATCGAAGAACAGGGTTGGATGCAGCACAGCTCTGCTAAACAACAAAATGCTGACAGCTTTAGCAGCTAATTAAGGGATGATGTCACCCTGCCCTGCTCAGTTAACAAGAAGCTAATGAAAAGTGGAAAAGATGACCGCCAATTCATCCTCTAGAGTAAACAGCACAGGCAAGCAACCATCACTTTATCTCACTCAGAAACGTTTGGTCCAGCCCTGCTCTAAGACTCGGCAATCCTGAGTCTCTCCCTTTTTTCAGGGAGAGCGAAAAAAGGTGGACAGATGCTTTGATTTAAAATCTCTTTTACATTGACCTCAGTTTTACTGTCCACACACATGGATCTATGCCTGCTTCTTTTTTTTCAGCACAGTCAGTGGGCGTATCGCACTAACTTTAACCATCACATTAGATGCCAGATCCCAAATGTACTTATAATCAGAGCGGCCTTGGTTATCCATATCTATCGCTGTAGTTATGGATAGGCTTAGGCAGGCTTAGGCTGCTAGAGAAATAATGAAGACTTTCCTCACTCTGTTAAATTCTCCTACTACTCTCCAATTTTGCATCATCTTCTGTTATTTCAGCTCTTAACTTTATATTATTTTTTTTCTCTTCATCATGCAGGAGGACCGAATGCTGCAAGTCAGTGACCTGCTGGGTTTCTCTAGATGGAAAACTTTTTAACAATCTATAAACTGAACCTGTCCATACATTGTTTGGTAACCATTCTCTGTGTATACTTTACCTGAGATATGTGTGATTGGCCTGAATAAATTGTTTTTCAACTAATGAGAAGTTGTGAATTGGTGCGATATAAATAAACTGAAATAAATAGAAAGCATATACAACTCCAAACCCATATTTACATCATTACTTCAGTTTCTGACCCTCAGACATGGCTTTAAGGTGTCACAATATATGGACTGTCCAAGATATCCTCACGGGCTCCACTAACATCCGGCCTCAGAAGACCTACAAACTGAAATTGGTCTTTTGAATCATAGATGTACACGCAAGCACAAAGTGATGATGTGTTGGTGTGAATTTACAGTGTGAAGTTTGTGGTCTGGTGGTTTATGGACTTCCTCTGTTTAGCTGTGAGATCACCCCCACTTTCACACACACACACACACACACACACACACACACACACACACACACACACACACACACACACACACACACACACACACACACACACACGCCCGCACGCGCACCCCCACAGGCATACACACATGCATGCAAACGCAGAGAGAGAAGCTTAAAGAGGTGCTGCTTACTACTGATACAATTTTACCACACCTCTCTCTTTCACACTCTATGTCGTTAATGGTTTGTGTGTCATTGTAGTGATTCAAATACAAAATTAGCAAAAAAACACAAAAACTTGACCTACATAAATCTGCAGAAAAAGCTCATTTTTCTTCACCTTCCTTTTTAGCAAGTTTACATTACTTGCTTTCGCTGTATGGCTCCAGCTTTTAGACATACGTTTTCAACAGAGTCGCTGTAAGCTCTAATGTTAAGCTCCATTTATTCCAAACCACTTTGATTTGTGTTTGGGATCTTTGATACCTTAAAATTCACTATTGGGAATTGGATTGAGACGAATCCAACTAATAAAAAATCTCCAGGCCAACTGACATTTGCAGCTGCTCGCATGTTGATTGACAAGTTGATTGTATTCTGAAAAACATTCTATGCTCAGAGGAGACAAAGATGGAGAAATTTTGGGCAAAATCACAGGAACATTGATGGGAGGAGTCGAGCATCGAACCAACTGTAAAGCATGGAGGTGCATCATGTTAAGGGGTTATTAGAGGTAAATTGGACAAGGTGCATGAAGAAGAGGAATCATCTCCAAGTTCCTATAAATCCTCTGAATTCAGTTTTTAGATGGCTGAAATGTCTGACATAATTTGATATTTCAATGGGACTGTAGACTGAAGCACACATCAAAACTGGTTTAGAATGAATAACTCAGATTTATTTTCCTTGTGTGTTGGCCTTGCCTTAATCCATCCATCCATCCATCCATCCATCCATCTTCTTCCGCTTATCCGAGGTCGGGTCGCGGGGGTAGCAGCTTCAGAAGGGAGGCCCAGACTTCCCTCTCCCCAGCCACTTCTTCCAGCTCCTCCGGGGGAATCCCGAGGCGTTCCCAGGCCAGCCGAGAGACATAGTCCCTCCAGCGTGTCCTGGGTCTTCCCCGGGGCCTCCTCCCGGTGGGACGTGCCCGGAACACCTCACCAGGGAGGCGTCCAGGAGGCATCCTGACCAGATGCCCAAGCCACCTCAACTGGCTCCTCTCGATGTGAAGGAGCAGCGGCTCTACTCTGAGTCCCTCCCGGATGACTGAGCTTCTCACCCTATCTCTAAGGGAGAGCCCAGCCACCCTACGAAGAAAACCCATTTCGGCCGCTTGTATCCGCGATCTCGTTCTTTCGGTCATGACCCAAAGCTCATGACCATAGATGAGGGTGGGAACGTAGATCGACCGGTAAATCGAGAGCTTCGCTTTTTGGCTCAGCTCTCTCTTCACCACGACGGACCGGTACAGCGCCCGCTTGACAGCAGACGCTGCGCCAATCCGCCTGTCGATCTCCCGCTCCCTTCTTCCCCCATTCGTGAACAAGATCCCGAGATACTTAAACTCCTCCACTTGGGGCAGGACACCCCCCCTGACCCGGAGAAGGCACTCTACCCTTTTCCGGCTCAAGACCATGGCCTCGGATTTGGAGGCACTGATCCCCATCCTGGCCGCTTCACACTCGGCTGCGAACCGATCCAGCGAGAGCTGCAGATCACGATCTGATGAAGCCAAAAGGACCACATCGTCTGCGAAAAGCAGAGATGAGATCCTGAGGCCACCAAATCGGATCCCCTCAACACCTTGGCTGCGCCTAGAAATTCTGTCCATGAAAGTGATGAACAGAATCGGTGACAAAGGGCAGCCCTGGCGGAGTCCAACTCTCACCGGAAACGAGCCCGACTTACTGCCGGCAATGCGGACCAGACTCTGACACCGGTCATACAGGGACCTGACAGCCCGTATCAAAGGGCCCGGTACCCCATACTCCCGGAGAACCCCCCACAGGGCTCCCCGAGGGACACGGTCGAACGCCTTCTCCAAGTCCACAAAACACATGTAGACTGGTTGGGCGAACTCCCATGCACCCTCCAGGACCCTGCTGAGGGTGTAGAGCTGGTCCAGTGTTCCACGACCAGGACGAAAACCACACTGCTCTTCCTGAATCCGAGGTTCGACTATCCGACGGACCCTCCTCTCCAGGACCCCTGAATAGACCTTGCCAGGGAGGCTTAAGAGTGTGACCCCTCTATAATTGGAGCACACCCTCCGGTCCCCCTTTTTGAACAGGGGGACCACCACCCCAGTCTGCCAATCCAGGGGAACTGCCCCCGATGTCCATGCGATATTGCAGAGTCGCGTCAACCAACACAACCCTACAACATCCAGAGCCTTAAGGAACTCCGGGCGGATCTCATCCACCCCCGGGGCCTTGCCACCGAGGAGCTTTTTAACCACCTCGGCGACCTCGCCCCCAGAGATTGGAGAGCCCAACCCAGAGTCCCCAGGCTCCGCTTCCTCAGTGGAAGGCATGTTGGTGGGATTGAGGAGGTCTTCGAAGTACTCTGCCCACCGGCCCACAACGTCCCGAGTAGAGGTCAGCAGCACACCATCCCCACTATAAACAGTGTTGGTGCTGCACCGCTTCCCCCCCCTGAGACGCCGGATGGTGGACCAGAATCGCCTCGAAGCCGTGCGGAAGTCTTTCTCCATGGCCTCTCCAAACTCCTCCCACACCCGAGTTTTTGCCTCAGCAACCGCCCGAGCCGCATGCCGCTTCGCCCGCCGGTACCCATCAGCTGCTTCCGGAGTCCCACAGGCCAAAAAGGCTCGATAGGACTCCTTCTTCAGCCTGACGGCATCCCTCACCGAAGGTGTCCACCAACGGGTTCGAGGGTTGCCGCCGCGACAGGCACCGACAACCTTGCGGCCACAGCTCCGATCGGCCACCTCGACAATGGAGGCACGGAACACGGTCCACTCAGACTCCATGTCCCCCACCTCCCCCGGGACGTGTTCGAAGTTTTGCCGGAGATGGGAGTTAAAGCTCCGTCTCACAGGGGATTCCGCCAGACGTTCCCAGCAGACCCTCACAACAATTGTTGCCTTAATCTCCATACAAAATAATTTTACTATCGAGTTCATGCCAAGAAATAAATTTACTATGTGAAATTTAATCCTTCATGTGATAATTTTATTTTTTATCTGAGGTTTGGTAGTCGGTGGTCAGCCCATCTAATTGTGGTCATAACTTTCAGTTTCTGAATTAAAAATGAAATGACATATTACAGAGTGTGGGCATGTGTCCTGTTTCTGTCTCTGACCTGGTTGTAAGTGGCGTCCAGCAGTTTGTCCAGGTTCTGGAGAGGTGCCGGGGTCTTGTCTTTGAATCGGGTCAGCAGTCGCCTCTGGATAGCTCTGAACTGGACAGCTCGCTCTGACAGCAGATCCTGATACTGCTGAGCACTGACACGCAGCTAAGATAAACCAAAACAAAATACCAAACATTTCACTTCTTAATTTTTTTTTAATAACTCCTAAACATAACATGTCTGGGTTATATCTACCTGAAAGTGATTGTCTACAGACAGGAAGTATTCTTGAAGCGGCATTGGACCACTAAAGCTTTTCTTAAAGTCTTTGATTCCCAATTTGGAGAAATGTTGATCAAACCTTTGAACGAGTTCCTTCACCACCAGCCACATGTCCTCAAAACTGTCGCTCTGAATGCGGTAACGCTCTATGAAGAAGGGAGATGTGCAATTTTTTGTTTTTTCTCAACATTATGATCATCACAAATAAAGTGAATTACATCCTGGAAGAAAGTGAACTGCAAATGCTTCTGGTTGTAATAATAGAAAAGAGATAATCACTATTTTCTTCTTGCTAATTTTGGTGCAAAATGCTACAAAAGACACTAAAAACAGCATCAGTAGCTGTGGATATAAATTGGAAAGGGAACTCTTTTGAAACGTTTAATCCCATGTTCTAACTAGCATCAATGGTGGTTAACCAGCACCACCTCCTGTATGAGGTTTCATACTAAGACTCACGGGAGGTCTTAGAGGCCAGCACAGTGACTTTGGCTCCTGATAGAAACTGAAAAGCCAAACTGTTCCCATCCTTATCTTCTGTTTTCATTGAAAACTCTGCAGAGGAAAACAGAGAGAAAGAAAACAGCGTGATGAGACAGATATGACAGTCTAATCATGATACAAGACGCCAACAAAGGTGAACAAAATACAGTCACACTCTTCCCAAACACAATGAAAGCTTACACAAATCCCTCGTGAAAGAAAAACAATCAGTAGCACTACTGAGTTTGTGTTTAGACGGCAAACCGTTGAATGTAGCCAACTACTAGATGTTCCCTGTGGTGAAATAGCAAATACTCATGCATAACACATTCATATAAACATACAACTACACTCAAACATTAGGCTAGGTGTATGAATATAAAAACAATCTGACATCTACAAATGTCTTTAATTTCTCTCCAGTGATTGCAGGGATTGTTGTTGTTTTTGCCCTTGGAGGGAAGTCCTCAGACAGCAAACTCCCTGGATGGACCACAGTAAAATGGTTTGTAATATTGAGTGTGATTTTCAAGAAGAAAAGTTCCTTCATTTGTTTAAAAATTAACATTTTGTTTCAGATTTATTGTAAATATTTTGTGTTTTTCCCAAATAGTTTTGCAAAAGATGTCACATTAAAATCTTTTAAAAACTTAGCCTTCAATGTGAGTATATTTATTAAGTACAGAAAATAAATAATTATTTGCTAAGCATAATTTTTGGAATTCCTAATTATTCCTACTTCCTCACTGAAAATTAAGGCTGGATGATATGACTGAATAACATATCACAATACAGGGGGGGAGGTTATATCAGTTCATGTCAATAATTACTGTTGAATTTTTTGTTGTTGATTTGTTTTAAAATCACTGAAATAGTGCCAAGCTGACTTGTTTCATTCAAAGTTTCCTCAAGAGCTGTTATTCTCATTTTCTCCCTTAATTACACAACTTTGTTTTTTAATTTTTAGACAACTATGAAATGGTAAACTGCTGCTACGCAATTTACTCCACAGGTTGTGCGCTAGTTGATGCCACCAAATTTGCTTAGTTGTGCGTGAGAGGTTGAGCAGCTAAAGCCTACATCTCCCAAAATGCTGTGCGTTCTGGATCGGAGTTCAGTGAAATTATTGGGTATTACCTACTGATATTGATTATGTCTTTATACATTGTTATTGATTTATTTCTAATGAATTTCTAATTCAACTTAAATACTGTATCTGCCAATGTCAAATTATCTAATAGCAAAATAAGATTAATTTCTTTTAAGGGGTAAAAAGAAAGATCTCAAATTTAAGGATACAATTTATGTTGTTTTAGATATTTTGTTTTTCAACAGGAAACTGTAAACTTTCATTTTAGGGACCTTAGTTTCAATCTAATTTCAATCAACACTACAAAAATATTTACTTCAGAATTTTTTTTAATTTCTAAGAAAAACTGATAACGCTTTCAGTTTTAAACAGAAATTACCATAGCATTTTTAATGCAAAGTATTAATAATTACCTCTGAAGATAGCGCAGAGGTCAACTGGTGGCTGGTTGGTGTCCACAGTGACCTTAAACTTGGTGTTTTTGGCTGGAGATGAAGGTAGACACACCAGAGCCAGAGGAAGACTGAACCTGGACTGGAGAACCCTGGGAACCCCTAATGAAAAGTAAATACTTCGAAGTTAAAATACATTTTCCATAATTACCACTGCAGCTACTACAAACATATTATCTTGTAATAATTTTGGGTTACTCTGCAGGCTTTGTCCCTTCATGCTCTATTCTTGATAAACATCCTCTAATTTGAAGCCGACTTCCTCTTCAGGTAGATTGTTGTGAAACTAAACAAGGTCACTACATCACCTCTGAGTCTTTCTCTCCAAACAGCCAAGAGGTCAACATCTGTTAGCACAGTAAGCACTATTGGTGTTCAGATTACCTGAGTGCTCAGAGACTTAATATCAACACCAACTGTGAAAGTGTGTCTGGCGAAGATCCGAAAGAGAAGTTTTGTAAAAACTAAGTTTTCAGCAGAAAAAACCCTCCCAAAAAAACAGAGAAGGATAAGTATGTCCAATGACAACTATGTTGTGAGCTTAAGCAGTGCTGAGTTTGGCAGAAATCAAGACTTAGTAAAAATAACCTAGCGAGCAAGTAAAAGAAAGGTGGAGGAATAGAGGTTTTAAGAAGAGATGAAGTAAAGTAACCAGGCGAGAGGAGAAAACCTAAACTGAGGAAATAACTGGAAATAAAACAGCATCAGGGCGACTGAAGCAGAAATAACTGGAATTGACAGCTGGGTTTGGACGGAGGTTTAATTGTGGAAAGTCCCTGCTTATTTCAAATAGTAACAATTACCTACAACTACTGTGCACCTTTTCATTCCAGAAAAGCAATTATTAGGTAATTATTTTAATAATTCAATTTGATTTAAATACAAGAACTGAAAGGCATCATGAAAAAGGAAAGCGGTAAAGCCAAAAATAACAAATCTTGAAAAAAATATATTTTAAAATAGAAAGACGAACTGCAGTCCAGTTTCCTCAGTTTTTGCATGCCTAATTTAGTCGTTGACCTTCGTTATGGATGGCTGAATAGGTAAGCAACATATTACATTCGACAAACACAAAGAAGGGTCACATAAACATGTTGTTACTGTGATTATGGAAAAACTCTGTTAGATGTGAGGTGAAAGAGCAACAATTTCAAAGCAACTTTTTAGCACCAGGGTTGTACAAATGAATCAACTGTTACAAGTTTCTAATTTACATTTATACTGGGATGTTTTCATATTTTAAATTAGTTCACACCTGGATAGAGAAGAAGAGACTGCTCTTCACATGACTGTAACTGAAGAAAAGTCTAAAATGTCCTTTTTCCATCCTACCTCCAAAGTACTCCCCAAGTTGTCATTACAGAATGTTCTCTGAACACTGAAATTTACCAGCATGGAGACTTTATTTCAGCATGAGCGCCCCAACCATCTTAAAAGGTCTTTCTAAAATTTATTTCTATATATCCTTCATAAATCATACTGTCTGGGAACTGACAAGTCTTAGAGGAACCATCTTTTCAACAGTTTACAGTTTTCTTTCACTACACACTCAAAAAACCAGTTTTATAGTATAAATAAACTGTTCCATGCTAGAAAAAGTGGTTGATATTGGGACAGACTACAGACTTTTCTGTGTGTGGAGTGTGAATACTTGGAGACAGATCTCTATAGAACTTTACATTCAGGACTGGCTCTAAGTCTAACATTTCTTCTAACCCTTATATTTTTTAAGAGAAAGATAAAACAATCAGATTTTCATCCATGCTAGGCAAAGGAATAAAACTTAATTGAGGCACAAGTTGCTTCAAATCCTTTTTAAATTATGCCTGACTAAATGATGGACCAAAATTTGTTAGCAGGTCTGACAGACATTAATTAAAATCCACTCAATATATATATATATATATATATTTTTGGCTTTGGCTTTTAAAAAAATAACATCTTCTGCACACTGAAGTCAAAAACTTGCAAGAAATTGCACTATTAGAATGTCATGATAGTCATGAGATTGTCATACAGCAAAAGTCTTCAGATTTGTTACATATTTTAAGGTACTAAGTTACAACATTTAATTTCTCTTTGCAATAAATAAAGGTTTTTATTATTATTGAATTTAGCTTAAATATGCTTATATTTGCATGTCTCTGCATCAGGTAAACTGACTGAAAGAGCAAGAATAAAATTTGAGAAGACGACCCGGTGTGCCGGATCAGGTTTGATCCACAGCTGCAGTGATGTCACCTCCGATGTATCTGTGTGGGTATAAAAGATACGTGTGGAAACTGGATGTAATCTGCACATGCTCTTTGGGTTTTTGTGTGGGCCACAGGGAAAACAATAAAAAGAAACAAACCCTGCACATTCCACTCCTCAAAAGCTTTGTTCACATGCAGCTGTTATGCATTACCTACTTCACTTCCATAAGTTCTGCATGCTTTAGCTTGATGTGGACACAATTAAAACCACATTCAGTCATTTTTTTTAAATGACCTAAAATAAGAAAATGTGAAGTCTCACAACTTTTAATCTGTGAGCTGGAATGTCCAGGTAAAACTAATGTCATTTAATCAATGACAATGTATACTTTACCCCACCTAGTACCTGTACAACCAAACCCACAAGTAATAGCAATAAGACAGAATTTTAAATATTTATTCAGATTTTATTCAACTACTATCCTTATATGTATAATTTGCAAGTCATGCTGCCATTAGTTCTCTGTTTTTGTTTCCATAGAATTTGCCTCCCAGACTTTTTCTTCTGTGATTAAAATTGATGAGTATTAAAGGAACTCATAAATTTGACTGCACTGGATTATCATTTAAACTGAACTAAAATATGACAAATTATAACATGCAGCCAACATGAGCAGCTCAATAATAATGAGCTGCTCATGTTGGCTGCATGTTGGAGTAGCTCAGTTACATTAGAATTGATTTGTCACCCTTTGAGCATCTTTGGACAATTATTCCCTCTAGTTTTGGATAATGTGCAACTGGAATGATTTTTGCTCTTGTGTTTTTAATTTTAGAAAGTTTTTATGACAACAAGAACTTGTTTTTACATCTGGGAGCAGCTGAGTTGCATCTCAAAAGCTCAAATAATAACTGAATTACAACCCAGCTCAGATCTAAAGGGGAGTGGCAAAAGCAAATGAGGTGGATTATTAATGTTTGCCATCAACTGATGATGTCAACCATTACATGTTAATGTGGAATATTATCTCTGTTGCCTCAATATTGAGCTGGTAGCAATTTACGACAGTCATGAGACCATCATACAGCAACAATATTCAGTCAGAGGCCTCCTCAGATTTGTTGTAAAACTGACTGCTGTCAGAGTTCCTTCCTCCCTACAGCATCACCACAACGACTCTGAATATACATGGATGATTTGAGCTATGATAACATTTGTCTTTTGGACAAAGACAGTATTTTTGAATGGAATTTAACTAAACTGAATTAGAATAGCATGTCACACAGCATGCAATGTGCCTCAAGATGATATTCATTGTAAATTGATGCTATATAAATAATCTATAAAAAATTGAATGATCAATCAGCGTTTGTGGGAGTGCGATAATGCAAAACCTCAAAAGGTTATGACAGATAATTTGTTTCCATCAAACTAAAAATGACTAAAACAAACACTAATGAGTATCTAGGAAAACTAGAGCTGGAATGTTCAGGTAAAACTACTGTAGTGAAGGGAGTTTAGGTTTAGCATGGATTTGGGTCAGTTACTTTTTAGGATAACATTAGAACATTTCATGGAAATAATTTCTCTTACACAACTAAGACAGCCATGATGCTGACATAGTGTGTGCTTAAAAATAAAAGCTTGTGAGTCTCTGTCAATTGATGCATGCAAGAAATATGATATTACTGTGTAAACTCCATAGAGTATGAAAGGAAAAATTGATAAAAATGCATATTTACATTTTCCTGAGTGAGGAAATGTGTGTATGGGTGAGAGACTTTTTCTAAGTATCACATAACAGGAACATAAACACTCGACAGCCGTCTTTTCCTGTATATATAGTAGTGTGCATGTTTGGAAAGTATTTAGAGCACCATTGATGATTAGTACATTTTTAACACAAAAAATATATTTATAAATGAGGCATACAGAGGCTAATAAGTATGCATCGAGCAGACATGTCTGTCTGTCTATTTAACGACTACTTGTTCTAGTCTATCTAGGACTGCAAGCAAAGCACTTACCTTTTGGATTAAGCTCTGCAGAAAGTAGGAAGAGAAGAAGTAAAAATAAAAAATACATTCTGAGAGCTCAGATAAATGAAACTGCACAATTGCAATCCAGTAATACATAAAAGAAGAAGAGGACTTTAATGATGAAGAACAAATCAGCACTTATCCATATGTTCCTAACAGACTCCTTGGCTCTCAGTTTACTGGTACTTCCTCTAATCTCTAAAAGTTGAATGGGAAGCAGATCTTTTAGTTTTCAGGACCCTCTATACACTTGTGGAACCAGCTCCTAGTTTTAATTTAGCCTTAAAATGATTGCTTTAGTAGATTATAGATTATAGTTAATAGTTCACATTTAAAATTGGAGTTATGTTTCTTAGATTAAAAGGCTCATCTGGGTAGCACGGTAACTAGATAATGCTACCAACAGCTATAAGCAATCTCTCCCCTGTTGTCTACCTTTTACGTTTCTTTAACATAAAAATACTCGTGCATTAGTTTATTTTATTTTATTTTATCTGTCTCCTCAAACCCCAGTCGGTCATGGCAGCCAGGTTCTGCTGGATGTTTCTTTATGTTAAAAGGGAGTTTTCCTCTTCACTGTCACTCCATGCATGCTCAGTATAAGGAATCGCTCTAAAGTCAACAAAGCAGGCAATTGTCTACTGTCTCTATGTTTGTCCAGGAGGAGTGAATGCTGCAAGCCAGTGACTCACTGGGTTTTCTTGG
Organism: Xiphophorus couchianus; assembly: GCF_001444195.1. Taxonomy (NCBI): domain Eukaryota; kingdom Metazoa; phylum Chordata; class Actinopteri; order Cyprinodontiformes; family Poeciliidae; genus Xiphophorus; species Xiphophorus couchianus. The sequence continues at coordinate 4,095,284 of NC_040230.1, forward strand.
AAAATTTTTCAAGCAATCTGAATAATGAACTTTATTGTTTGATAACTAGGATCATTTGAAATGTATGTATGATTGGATTTACGTGTTGTGAATTAGTGGTATACAAATTAATGGAATTGAATCAAACCTATCCCATCAATATGTGGTTACAGAGAAATTTAAGACATCTTATGAAATGGTTTTTCCTGCCAAGTCAAAATCAAACAGTGCAGCAAGAGTAGGATGTTGCAAGTGAGCCAAGCTGACACTGAATATGAGGAGACATCCTCAAAAATTATAAAACGTTTATTACAAGCTGGACTGAGAGAAATAGCCAAATAAAATATGTATGAGTAAGTACTGTATGTATACAGCACAAACTATGAAGTGTAAATATAAACCCTTGTATGTCATGTCACACTGAGAACACCTGCCAAACAACATATGAGATGTTTAAAAGGAAAACACACAAGACTGAGTATCTCTATCCCTGCTCCTCAGGGCTATGTTTTACCAGCTGCTCTGGGATTTGAAAAGTCTGTCTGCTGCTTCTCTAACTTTAAGCCACAGCAATAGAAGCCAGGAAGATTAAGATCTGATTTGATTGGTTAAAGAGGATTTCCTTGGAAGGTGAATGGGAAGCAGATGGATGAGTTGTAAGCCAATAGAAATGGGAAGGAGGTGCAGAGTGAAAAAGTTCCCTTGGCAAAATTGATGAAAGTCACGCTTTCATATGGGTGTCTCTGTTTACTGTAAAAACTCTGGCTTTCTCACCGTCTCTCGTGTCATAGCCTCATTTAAACTTAATGGGAAAAAAATCTGATTTATTTATTTTTTCTCAACTGGTTCAGAAAGATCTTCAGTTTTCACCAAGTCACTAGCAGTCAAAATCTGTAAAATGCCTCCTTTATGATACTCTAAAAAACATTTCATATCTGTCTACTTCTAGCCAAGGAGGTCATTAAGTGTGACTACATCCAAGATTCCTCATGGACACTTCCTGTTTTCTGCTGTTGCCAGGCAGACAATGACACATCACTGACACAAAATCCAAATGTCCTGGTTATAACTTCAGTTTTGGAAACATTCAGGGAGCAGTTTTATAGTTGCATATTTTGTTTATCAGCACCTATAAGGAGGAAACCTAGCTGTTAACTATTGTAATTTAAAACTAACATATCAAACTGTCCCTGTAATATTTATCTGAAATCTTTTGTTGCAACATTTTAACTGTTGCTTTACAGAATGATACACAATGTTTATATTGAATTTCTACCAATATAACATTTTGGAAATTATAGGTGACTCAGATACAAGCTAAATAAATTTGTATAGTTTGATCTTTTTAATCCATTTGTTTAATCCGATGATTTTATTGGACAATTAAGGATTGATTACAGTTTTGTCATTGCAGGGAAATGGAGGCTTTGGCATCACAAAAATAAATAAATTTAAAACATCAGCTGGGTGGAGTTAGAAAGTTAGAGAGAGTTAGAGACTGAATTACTTCAACTACCCTTCATAATGTCAAGGAACAGCATACTTAGCAACCTTTTTGAGTCTGTCAGTGCAACAAAATTACATTTTTGACAATGAACATTTCCAAGCTACATTTGGTGAAAACTAAGCCTCTCAAAGAAATCAAAAGCTACAAATAAGTTTCTAATATAAAATGTAAGAGAATGAAAGATAAGGATGAAGAAACAATGCTGAGTTACATGCTCCCTCCAAAATCTGCTACAGAGCTTTTGTATGATACTCACTAACAAAGACAGCTAAAAACATAAACTGCTTGGCACAGGGGATGAGACATGCCAACAAAAACTCAGTGCAAATGGGTTTCAAACATGGTGTTCCAACAAACTGATGCAGCTCCTAGAGACATGGGTATGTGAAGATGTTGGTCATCCTCCAAAACTTGGTTAAACAGGAGAAAACAAAGACAGTTAGCTTGAATCTTTGGTTTTCAGTTGCTGTAGTAACCAATGAATCATGGCTGGCCATGTTTTATGGAAAGTACCATCCGCATGCAACTATTCGTCACTCACATGAAAATAATCAGTATGTATGCAAGCTAACAATGCACTGTAAATGCCAGCCTGACCACTTGATCCCATTCAAGTGTGTTTGTGCAAAGCCCACTCTCATGGTTTTAGGAAAATCACAGAGGGGCACTAATGAAATTCTTTCTAGATTGTAACAGCCCTTGCCATCATCAGGCCTTCTTTGAAGGTTTTAAGAAGTCAACAGTCTTAAATGTCAAAGCCTTTGTAGAGCTTAAAGATGGACACAGTAGCCTCAGGGTGGGATTGTGTTATGCGGAGTAGGGTGGTGTGGAGGCGTAATCATCAGGCCTGGGTGGCAGTGAATACAAAGTGTTGCATTCCTTCCAAGCCAGAACAGCATTTTGGGGATAAGAAGTGATGAGGCACTACTGCAGATTAGCACTGAAGAAACAGAAAACTACAATCAAACTCCACCACATTGCTATAGGAATGCTCCTGGAGAGAACCACTTGGCATCTCACCACAAGATGGTTTACTGCAGTGGACACAGCGTTTCAGAACAAAACCAACCCTTTATTAAAGCAGTGTTGGGCCTGGCAACAATACCCTATTGGCATGCTAACCCACACTCTGGTGTCAAGTGTTAAAAAAAGCAGTTGGCATGATGCGACAGTGATGTGGTAAAGGTTTAATTAGGTTTAGGTAAAACATATGTCAGTTTGGGAAAAGATTATGAATTGTGTTGAAGTGTCAGGATAAAAATAGAACAGCACATAAAGTCAGAAAAAGGTTATAAAATACCACTTTGCCTATCTGCAATTGTTAGCATCTATGCTACAGTTTTTTTTTTTTGCAAGTTTGCAAAGCAGTTGGGTAAATGTATGCATTTTCTCTGAGACAAATTTGGATTTGTGGAAATATTTTCAGTGGCAAAAGACACTGATGGTCCTGGCATAGAAACTAAAAGAGTGCCACCTTTCAATGTATCACCATTCATAAGCTAGAGTGGGCAAACTACAAGCTGAATATCCACACTTCCTGATCATCTCAACTTGCAGCGTCACCACTAATTAACTAGCTAATATCAGCTTATTACACTAATATTGTTCTTTAAGGATGAAACAAGAAAGGGGATAGTACAGCATGAAATAAGCACAGAGATGTAAACATTTTTGTCTACAGGTAAAGTAAGTAATTAAAACATTTTGTTTGTTTTTTATATATATGTATATATTTCTAAATTATTTAAATATCTAAATTCACATCATACATTTCTAACACCCCAAGAAATCCACAAAACTTCAATGGCAACAAAACATTTCTTCAAGTATCATTGAAACTTATTTTCTTCATAATTAAATTTTCCATAACTTCATAAGTGGACTAATTTGTTTAGATTTCTTTCTATGTGTGAATCACTTGGGTAAATATCTGTTGCAAATTTCATGTCAGCAGAATTAGAAATACATTTTCTGGTGGATGGGTGGGGGGACTGATGTGTTCAACAATTAGTTTCTCTATTGTCCAGGGTGCCAAGCTTAAAGCACTCAGGATCCTCTCCAGAGCTTTTAAAATTGTTTAGATTTTTTTAAATTATTCATAAGTCATGCTGATACAGCAGCTAGGACAGCTTTTACTTTGACAACAAATATTGCGGCATCTTCGTCCCAGCTGAATTGATTTCTTAAGGTAATAAAAGGCTCAATAGCCAATTTTAAGGCTTAGTAGACAGTTGAGAAATTAGTTGCAAGAAACTTTAATCTCTTATAACCCATTGTCAATTGTTCCTTTCTCCCCTCATAACATACTGCCATTGTTTTGTTTCTTTACATTCACAGTATTGTGGGTTAGGGTTAGGCTGATATCCTGCTTTCCCCAACTCTTCTTCTGACTGTTACGGTGTCTTATTCTACCCTTATTTTTTCTCTATATTCAGCCATCTTTTCACCTGAGTATAGCTATAAACTAACCTACGTCTCTTTGCTTTCCATCTTAAATCAGACTTTTCTAATGCCTAACGCCCAACAAGTGCTTTCCAAAACTCAAAATCACTTTCCAACATGCTCTCGACAAGCTGCTTTGCTTTTAAGGCCCATTGAAATACTCCAGACTTCTTATTTTCAGCTATTTATAGCATCACAATAACCCTTAACAAGAAAGAAACACTTCCCAATATTTCCAGACATTTCACATTAAGTGTGCTTCTGGGGAGGAAAAACTGTTCCACCAACAGAGGTCTGCCAAAGCAAATGTAATCCAAGGGAAACAATAGCACAAAACATAAGCCTTTTTTCATGACCTGATTTCCGAACAAATGCAGATCCTTTTTTTCTTTTAAAGGAGGTCTGTGACATTTAAAAATAAAGAGTGGTTCTGTTGCTTTGGAAAGTTATATCTTCCAGATATATTGCAAAACCTGGAAACAGATGCCTGGAGGCAGCAAGGGGATGAACTGGGCTCATCTGGAAAGAGCCCAAATGTCATTACACCATTCCAGTTCTCTGTTAGCAGGATGGTGTTCAGCCCTGTCACACAACCATAGTTTTGATGTTACAGACCAGACACCTGCTAACTTCATAAGGTTTTTGCTAATGCTCCAGGTATTTAAGAACATTTTACATCTACTATAAAGATAAGTTTTATATATAACTTTTTTTCCCAGTGAAACTATATAAAATCTGTCCTGCAGTAAAATCAAATGTGCATTTACCATAATGACTATTGTAACTGGTATTAGATCCTTACAACTTTACAAATAAACAAAATTAAACATTTCATAAATATGTGCACAGGTAGAAATACAATTTTTATAATGGAGCTTCCATTCCCTGCATATTGATAGCTAATCTGACAATTTTATAAAAGCTACAGAGATGAGCCTAATGGTTCAAACAACATATGGTCCACTGCAACTTTACATAAAAACATCACAACGGAGCTTCAGCACATGAGTTTTTACTTCAATAAAAACTAATGCAATGTAAAAGTCAGTGCCTTACAAAGAATTTCAATGCCTCCATTAACCATCCTCAACAACATTGTGCCTGCTGTGCAACACTTATGGCTCCTAGGAGCCACCCTTTCTCGGGATCAAAGATGGTCCTCAGACGTAGACACTGTTTGCATGAAGGCCCAGCAGAAACTGTGATTCCTACGGCAACTCAAGAAGTAAAATCTTCCACAATTACTACTACTGCAACACTGTTTTTACTCAGTCTTGTCTGTGTGGTTTGGTTCATCCATAAAACAGGACTAGACTACATGAAACAATTAGGTCCACAGAGAGGATCATCAGGGCTTGTCTTCCCCCCTTGTACAAGTCAAGGGTCAGGAAAATGGCAACTAACATCTCTGCAGACCTCACACATCCTGGACACAAACTGTTTAAGCTTTTGCCTTCAGGTCAGCAGGCTATGTGCAAAAACCGGCTGCCACAGAGACGGTTTCTCCCCCCAGGCTGTCTCTCCGATGAAAACAATAAACATCATACAGCCTCAGCTACTCTACAGTGAAATAAAATAATCATATTTGCAGTAAAACCTGCTTTTCTTTTTTTGTTGTTTATTTCATCCTATTATTTTTATTATATTTTTATGCATGTAAAACCAAAGTCAAATTCCTTGCTTTAGCCAAAGAAGCTTCATTTGAAAACAAAGAATGACAACAAAATGTCTAATAATAGAAACCAAACACATGTCACAAGGGTCCTTTTACCTGTTGGCGAACTATAGGACACGACAATATCTCCAGTCAGATCAGCAGGGAGGTATTGGCCATTGAGGAAAGCTGAAAAAGCCACTTCTTTGGTTGAACCAACACCTGGAAAAAAAAACATTTTTTTTAACCACCAGATAAGGAACAGCTTTATTTTTAAGTAGCTCCACCAGTGTATTTCTCTGGATTTTAAAATATAAAAATTTAAGCCAGTTAACAAAAAATATCAAAATGATTTGTTTTCAGCAAACAGTTACCTTAACATGCTCATCAGAATTATTATTGGGAAGAATAACAACTATAAAATATTACATTTCCTAAAAAATAAGTTTATTAGAGTTGCTACTTAAACAAGGCAAACTATGACAGTATATCATCACTCCTTGCACATTTTTGCTACTACAGGGTAAAAGTGGGTTTTTCAACAAACACTATTATCTTGAATTTCATACCTAAATTTAATAGAAATGAGGTGGCTAGTAATAAAGAGTAAAAAACAGACTCAGACAAATATAACATGAGTAAAAATAAAATGCATTTTGAAATGATTTCATTTAATAAGCAAAAAAAATGCTATTCCAATCAACCTGCCCTCACTGTATGCGGAAAATAATCTCCCCTAAACAGCTGATTTTACAAACCTTGGCAGCAACGCCCTGTATCAAAAATATGTAAAGTCATTTTCATTGCTGTGAATGAATTTTTGCCCCCCTCGTATGTGACAAAAACAAACACACATTATCTGTAAAGGGGCAGATCCAGTTCCATTGGACTGGATTTGAGTTTAGGCTTGGACTTTAGCATAATGCAAAGAAAATGGCAGCAGAAAGTTTTACAAAATGGCCTGTAGTAAGTAGAAGCATTTTAATAGATGATCCCCTTAAAGTAAGGGCTCTTCTACAGAAAACAGATCAAGTGAGAGTAACTTATTGCCTTGATGTTGGATTTATTTTAAAATCTACGATGTGTCAGTTTGCAAAACTCAATGCTACATTAATTTGGATGTGAAAATAAAGTTATAATAGATATTCTTAACTGATATCAGTTCAGCTTCTTAACTAAAAGGACACTGTATGATAAAAACAGAAGTTGGTGTGTCAACCAGACATGCAAACACAAACACGCAGTCAGTATTTTGAAGTTGGTGACAGAACTGGACACTGTGTGCTCAGTACTAACCAGATCCTTTAATGTGTATACACACACACACACACGCCTAGTACTGCTCAAGCACTGCTTACATTCAACATCACTATGCGAGGTGAAGACATAAAATAAAAGCTTCAACTAGAACTCTACCCTGTGTGTGCGTGTAAGTATATGTGGGGGTGAACCCAAGACTGAAATTATATGTACCATGAGAGATGGGTGATGACTTGTAGCTTCCTTTAAAACGCCTGAAAACCAACAGAAAGTAGAGGGGGAAAGAGAGCTGGGGAGAAAGAGCAGGGATCAAATACGGCTGGAGAGGAAAGGATATATTACAGCTAATGGCTCCATGCAGTCAGACACACACATGCACACACACACGCATACAGGGCGGTATGTTGGTGAAATGGGGCGTGATGTTTTTGGGCCCAGTCTGTTACAGGTGACTGAATCCCGAGTGTATGTGCATGTGTCCAAATGGAAAAGCATAAAAGTCTGCGTAATTTCTCAAAGTTGAGAGTAAAGAGTGTGTGAATGTTTCTGAATCTGTATATCACTGAGGTTAGTAGGTTTAAGATGGAACAGTAAAAAACCTTGATGTGTTTAATTATGCATGCACACAAACATGCCGAGCTGGTAGTGATGCAAGGCCCTCCTGGGGAGAACAGACAGATCAACCAGAGGCTAAACAGATGGAAAAAAATAGATAATAAAGAACTAAATTTAAACATAAAGACCTGATTTTTCACTTTTTAAATAATTTTGCAAGACTATTTCTAAAACTGAAAAACCAATTAGAAAATAAGCCTAAATGGAAAATAAAATATTGTATCATAAACCAGTAAAACAGCTTTTTTTATTCCAGTAGCTTATTTTTATGTCTTGTTTAAGCATACGGTTAGTTCCCTCCCTGCTTGTCAGTCAGTCTGTCAACTGAAGGCTTTTAACCTCTGTGCCCTGAAGGTCACCCTGGTCAGACTGGCTTAAGTGCTTTAAGTGTTTTCAGTCCCGTTAAAACCAACAAACACCACCAAAGGAGACACAAAGTAATCCCTCTTCCTCTCTTTTCTTTCATTTCTCTTTAGCTCTTCATTATACATTGAAACACATTCAGACAGGCCAGAACAAGAGCTGTGGGCATCAAATCTGTGAGCACCAGGTAATGCGTCTGATTGACCTCTGTGTCTGACCCGGTGAGACTGTTCAGACTGGCCCCAGTGTTCTCAAGCACATTAAGCTATTAGCACCCCATCCAAGAAAAACAAACTCCTTAAAGGAGACTGAAATCCCCTGCTTTACTACTGTACATTTCTCTTCCTTTTCCAATCCCTAACTTTCACCTTTTCTCCACCTTCATAAACTATTTGCTTTTTCCATTTCTTTACCGCTTTAACGTTTTCCTTATCCACTAGTTTGCTTGGGGATCTTAGCTTTATGCCACCTCATCCCTTTATATTGTCTTATTTGATGATATACTTGTCTCTTCATGTATCCTTATGCGAATGAAGGCTAATATATTTAAAAAGTTAACATAAATACACATACTAAAAGAAAGTTATCTGAGATAAGAAAAAATAAGCTTTATAGAACTCCATTGTCGAATCATTTTTATCTATATTTTGTTTGTGCATTGCCCTTTAAAATCTTATACAAAACGTCATACTTAAAGATACGCTGAAGGAGCCTTCAACAACCTTTCTAATCAAATAAATATTACATGATTCATTCTAACCATGTTTGTCTGTAATAAAAGTAAATAAAGGAACGGAGAATGTCTACTTCACCTGCTGGCGTTTCTGCTAAATTTGTGTTCACTGTTCGGTTTGTAATCCGGCCAAAATCTAATCACAGAAAGTGCCTCACTGCTGAGAGTGATCTTGACACTATTCAGGGAGTCATACTGTGTGTTCATGCCAGGGGCAGCTCACTCTCTCTGTCAGGATTCAGGTTAAAGTACTTGACGGCTCAGGTTAAACTTATGATGGACTTTGATGAAAAGGTTAGAGGTAATGAGGGGTGAAGATGGGGATCAATACCACACAAGGAGCAAGAGCCATAAGTGTGCTTCTCTTTCCAGTTCTCCCCATATGCAGATAATATCAAAACCAAAACAAATAACGGGAAAACAAATATTAATGATAATATTTTGGCTCTTTCGTGGAATTACAGTGTGTGTATGATGTATGTGTGAGATGTTAAACAATGACCTCATGGTCATTGTTGGCGTGGATTAGGTCAGGTCTCATAAAATATGCCTGTTCAAAATCATAAACGCATTAGTATTGCTATCATGCTATCATGCTGACATGTAGTTACCAAACTAAAGTGGATAACAGAGCAGAATTTCTTTATTTGTAGTGACAATTAACAACAAGAAAATGTTCTGGATGACTGGAGAAATATGATTGCCTTCAAAATTATTGGCATCTTCAGGAAAGACGTGGACAAAGTCTGTAAAATAGCAGGTTGCTACAGAAATAGTTGTGAGCCACATATCCTCCTTGGTTTGTGTTGTACCAACATACACATAAGTCCCATTTAAGCCTTACTGGTCACAGGAGAGTAGCTATATATTCCTGAAACTTAATAAAGATCAAGAAGTAACTCAGCATGTTATTTAGTTATTCCCATTTTCAAACATAGCCAGGAGAAACACAGCTTTTTGTCAATTCATATGTATAACTCAAGTCATGTATTACTAATTAAAAGTACCTAGATATTGCTATCAACTTAAAAATGCTAAAGCACAAAATATATTTGTCTAATATAATGGTGAAAATACCTTTAGCATGTATGATTTTGTTGAAAACACGTATCTCTGAAGAAATTAAGCTAAACATGAAGAGCTTATTTAGTTCTTCATGTTTTGTAATGAAGAGCTGAGCCACTAAGAACCTGATTGGATTTTTTAAAATTATCATTGTATAACAACATTGCTGTGATAAAACATTTATTTGTTTGAGGCTTTTCAGACATTTGAAAACTGTTGTGGCTGTTGTAGACATATCTTAATTAAACTTTATTATGCTCTTCTATCTTCATTGTTTCAATTAACATTTTCTTCTTCAGACAATTAAAGTAATTCCAGTGTTGTAAATTGGAATACAGGAAGATGATGAGAGAAATAACAAAAGGGTCATTAGAGCAGGAAAATATTAAAGACATTTTAGAAGGAATGAGTGAAAGAAATAATCTGCAAAAGGAAAAAATGAAATGAAATGGCGAGAAAATAAGTGAAGAGAAGGAGGGAGCAGGACTTACGAGTGGGAACGGGAGGCAGAACAAAGGAGGTAGTGTGTTGGACAGGGGATTGAGCCGCCATCTGAGACGAATAAAAACTGGAATAACAATAAAAGTCAGAGGGCGCTACTTCCCCTACTCTTTACACACATCGTTCACCGCATGTAGGTTTGCGCTCACACATGTATCAATGAGGTTTTACCTTTTTTTGTTACGTTTTATTCATTTTGGTAACTCAAATTCACACCTATAATGAACGTTTGCAGACATGTGGACACATTCTAAAAAGAGGAATCAAACAAAGTATGTTCACACAGCCAACAGCTCTACAAAAAGAACAGAAACAGAGTTACACTGACCCTTGATTTTACTCATGTAGCTTGTGTGTTTATATGTTTGGAGAAAATCTTTATCAAAAAACTGCATTCCTTTAAACAGGAAAACGGTCAACTGAGAGAGAGACTGTAAAAGAAAAAAAAAAAACTAATAAAAACCAGACTGAGAAGGTGTCACAGCAGCACTGTTAAAATATTGCTTGATGCTAGCTGGTGTTTCTCTAAATTGCCAACAGATTTTCACATGACATCCATTACTTTGTCACAACTACTTCGATAACTAGTGACCAGCAAAAGCTATCTACTGAGGAATGCGCATCAAAACTTAGAAACAGTTTTACCTCCTGGAACAGATTCAGTTTGACAGTATCCAAGGTGGAATTAAAAAAGTAAAAGGATTACGAGTTGAGTACCGTATTTTCCGGACTATAAGGCGCACATAAAATCCCTATATTTGCAAAAAAAAAAAATAGCCAATGCCCTTATATTCCGGTGCGCCTTATGTATGAACAGTGTACCGTATATTTTATTATGACTTTGGTAAGCGACAAAGCCACTCCCCTTGATTGTCGAAGCATAATCGCTGCTGGTCAGAAACCTCGTGGAGTCAGCTTTCTATGCTGTCTAGACAGCCTTGTGGTTCACCACCCTAAAACAGCTTTCACGAATCATGAGCTTTCATGAAGGCTGGAATCATCAATGAACAGCCAAGCAACAGCAATGAGACTGAATCGGATGATGACGAGAGGGATCCGGGCTTGCTTGGACTGTTGGCCAACTGTTAAATTCCGACACCGAAGACGAGAAATTTGATGGATTCGTAGAAGATGAATGATTGAAAAAGTGAGTGTATTTTTTTGTGTAACATTGACAGTTATTGTTAATGATTTGAATAAAGTCTGACCTATCTGACTACCGTATTTTCTTTCGCTTTATGCGCCTTATAATCCGGTGCGTCTTATATATGAAAATAGATCCGTTCACCGATACTGAATCTTGTAATCCGGTGCACCTTATAGTCCGAAAAATACAGTAAGTTATTGTTGTATAATATTTTACTAGCAGTTTTAGAGTCAACAGCAAATAGAAATTTGATTCTTTTATAGTAGACCTGGGCACTTAACAGCCCACGGGTGCAGCCCTAGTCTTAAAGATTTATTTACTGAGGTCAAAGGTAACATGTCTTTTCCTCGCAATCACCCTAGTTTGTAGCTCCTGCCTCAATTAGATTTATGTCTGGACTCTGACTGGACCAATTGAAATCGAAATGAAAGATTACTTTAATAGTAAATCTGTCAGGGGTATGAATAATTGTGGGCTTAACTATCTGGTTCTGAACAAAAAAATAATAATCTGAAATGGAAAAAATATTTCTATGTCAGAGATCTAAACTAAAAAGATTATCTATGAATCCCAATGTTCTTCTTTAAAGAACAAATAGTCCAAAACATTGTTAATACTTAAGAGAAATTGGGATTTTATTTCGTGTCATTTCAGTCCTAACATCAGTACTGCTGCTTTGATCTTCTACCAGAAAATGAATTAAAGTGGTTTCCTTCTGTGCAAATAGGCATGTGATAAATGGGTGCACTAATTCTTAATGCACTGATAGATTTGGACTAACACTGGATTAAAACAGGACCGTATTTTATTTGTCTGATGGTATTAATGTTGATTCTGAATTAATGCTTAGGGATGAACAAAGTCTCCAAAGTGGATAAAAGTCGATGGAAAACTTTCTGCAATGTTATCCCTGAATGTGTGCTTGTGTATTATGTCCTATGACCAGAAGCATTTCAATGGTTGATTTCTGTTAGTAGAAATAAAAAAGCACGACAAAAACAGGCAACATTATTTTACTGTAGATATTTGACATTTTCTTAGCTTGCTATAATGACACGTGTCATGTGAATGCATTTAAGCAGCCATGGATAAGCATGTGCAAAAAATTTGATATCCCTGTGAGTGCTTGTGTGTGTAATTGTTCTTCCTTGAATGTATGCCTTTCAGAGGCTTCTGGGTTTGACCAGCTTGAATGCTACCTAAACTCATATAAACAAAGCATCTCTTTGGTGGTGTAAATGTGACGGGATAATGACTCGTACCCTCTGATCTTCCACATAAACAGTGAAACTTGAAGAGCTGGTGCCAAAACAGAAAAGCTTAGAGCAACTATACCCACGAGAAACATCCACCAGTTTTCCCTTCATGGAATGTTTTTTGGGGCAATTTATTTTTGACTTACTCTGAGTTTTGCTGGCAGATCTTTAATTGTTTACTCTAACAAAGAAACCAAGTTTTACTTTTGGTTGCGGATTATATTTTTGTGGCAGCTGGATGTTATAAATTACAAACATCTCTTCCACTTGCTCTATACATTGTTACTGTTTCTATATTTAGCTGTAGGTTTCCTTGTGCTATGGAATATTATTGTCAAAACTCTTAAAATTCTTAAATTCTCATATGGCTATTGTAAAAAAAGAGAATATGGGAATAAAATCCTAAAAAAGAAAAAAATACACGACAAATTAAGTCTATTAAGGGAATATATGTAAATGTAAAAAAAACCTAAACTAAAATTCATGGGGAATGTACCCTGCTGTGCAGCTAGAGCATCATGCTTGCATTAACAGCTGTAGAGGTAATGTACAGCATATGCACAGGTAAGAATCCACTGTGGTAAGATGCTTTTCATTTCTGAATAAATGGATCATGAATCATAGGAAAGCGGTCACTTTGAGTCAGGACTTAGGATAAATGGATGGTCCTCCAACCGGCTGCGAAAGCTTCTCACATCTTGAAATCATAAATTCACAATCTCAAAGAGCTTGGTGTCTACTCTTCTGTGATGGATGAGGGTTTCAGTACACGTCAGAAGCAGTTTCGGAATTACAATAAAAGGGGAGTTTTCTGTTAGTAATCGAGCTTTTATGCCCGAATACATGGTTTCAGAAAATAGCTGGTTCACTGTGTTAGTATAACCTGTGGACATTCACTTGACATGTGACCTCATAATCTTGAGTGAGATTTACTCTTTCATTTTGACAAGTGTGCAGATTAAAAGAGAACAAGCAAAGATTGATAAGGTAACACCATTTTATTCAAAGCTTCAGTCCAGATAAATCTACTGTGGCTGGGATGTGTTTGTACAAACCAAGCAAGCAAGGAGCAGATTATTCATGCTTGGCTGCTTTTTTCCTATTTTAGGGAGTTGCTACATTTGGTTTATTATTTCTTAGGAGGAGTCACTGGTGTAAATTTGTTTTAACAGACAACAAAACCTCATGACACACAGAGAACCAGTATGTCATCACTTATGACATATCTTTCTCTCCATGGAAAGATGATTCTCCTTGTTTAGGTTTGGTGATGTGCTGCCATGAAAACAATGTTCTACTCAATTAATTCAAGATTTAAAAATACGACTGAAGACAAATTACAGGGTATTTCTATAGTTTGTAGAGGTGTTTATTAGTAGCAGTGAGGCTTGGGTGTGACTCATCAAAATGCAATCAGCTCCAGCTTCATAATCATTTATTGCAAAGACAATCAGAAGTTTAAAGTATTACTGAAACTACACCATTTTTGTGAAACCATGAAATCAGGTGCAAAGTTCATTTCAGAATAGTCAAATGCACAAATGAGCCGAGAAGGAGTCAAATTGCATTACTCTATGAATTAAATTAGAACAATAGTTGAAGAAATGGCCTTTTGTTAGTTGTTACATTAAAATGAAAGTAAAATTTTATTTTAATGAAGGCAAGACATCAAAGTTAATTGTTTGCACCAAGTACTCCAAATAATCACATACTTTTACAGAATGGTTTAATTGTAGAAAATAACGGTTCAGGATCTCCCACAGTGTCTAGAGCTATGTTTTCATTACAAACGTGCGCAAAACTTTGTCAATATTCTGCTAATGTCAAAAAACCCAACAATTGCAGAGTTTCCATTAAATAAGAATCACAACTAAAATTGCAGGTGAATACGTTTGTTCAAGCAATAAGTCATTAAAAAACATCCATAATGATCCTACCACTTCCTGTCATCTTCTTTGTGTTTTCCACCAACAGTAACATCTGGTTGTTGACCACATGACTTGTGTGGTGCAATAAAAATATTTCCATTGCAGTTTTGCTAACTTCACTCATTACAATATGATCAAAAAACCACAAGTGTTTCAAAGTTGCAGTGTTTTCAATAAGCTAATTAATTTTTGTAATTCCAATTTGCGCTTTTATATAATCAATGGAAATACGGGTTAGAATTCACCAGGACTTTTCAGGATTGTACAGTCACCAGTCCAGGACTAGCCCAGAGTTTGCAGCAGGTGGGTGTCTGTGCATTTGTATGAACATTGACGAATATGCTTTTGTACAATGTTCACTTCTGACCACAAAAAATAAAAAAAAATATCAGGAACAGACAGAAATTTTGCAGGAAGTCCAAGTTTTAACTGCGGAAGATTAATCTTTTTTTTTTTTTTTTTGCTTGTTTGGGAGATCTGGAAAATCACTTGGTGAAGAAAAGGTGAGCATTAAAGAGGTTTGTGGAAACAGTGAAACATTGTGATGCAATCCATGTGTTAGGTGTGAGTCTCTTCCAAGGGAGTGGGCTTACGACCAATTCTGACAAGGACTGTGCACTGAATAAAGATTGAAACATTCTCCAAGAGCAACATCTTCCAGCAATCCACATAGCATGTGTGGATGATATGTGTGTTTTAAGGCAAAAGTAATAAGTGGATAAAAAAAAGAAATCAGAACACGTTTTTGACCCAAAACCTATACTAAATCCATAGGGTTCATTGAGAACCAAGAAAACTGATCAGCTCCAAGGTACAATAAAACATAAGTGAGTTACTATCAGTCATGATTTGTCCAGAAATGTAGGTCTACAATAAAATGGTAGACCAGAGTATAAAGGTTCAGAAAAAGGTTAACACTGTAAGTATTAACTGTTTGCATGAGCATGTTGTATTTGCTAATTAAGATCTCTGAAAAGTGTTGAATATTTTGCATATCAGCATACATCATGTGAAAACAACTGCAACAACAAAGAAACCAACAATTTAAAAATGTGTGCATCATCTGAAGCTGCTCCCAGTGTATGCTGAATATCCATATTTAAGTATCTCAATGGAGCAGAAAAAGCTCCCGTAGACTTTCATGACGTGGAACATGTTTGTAGCTGCTAAGGTAAAAAAGATTTAGAATTAGATTTTCTTATAAGGACTACAGTACAAAAAGCTAGGAGAGCTTTAGCAATTACACATGAAAAAACGGCAATGAGACGTGGTTAAAGCAGACTCCAATCACTGTGTTAGGACATGCCTAATGTTGTTTTAATGAGCTGACAGTACTGGTGTTTAGGGTTAAAAGGTTGAGTGCATAAATAGTCTGGGTGATTCAGTTCAACATTAGTGCTGCCTGGAAGAGACCAGCAGTAGAAGACATGGTGTAAACACTGATAAGAGCCAGACAAGTAAAAGTTAGCACACTCCTCTCACTCACACAGGAGTGTGTGTGTGGATCAAAATGTGAAGTCGGATGAGATGTTCAATACATAAAACACATGAAGCAGACCCTGAGAGGACCCATGGAAGAGCATAAGTGATTGACGACAGATGAAGAAAGATCTTTCACAAAACCAGATGCACAAAGCTGTGGATTATTTCCCTTAAAAAAAAGTACACAGTACTGTATTATATAGGTCCTTAAATCCAAACAGAGTATTATTTGAAGTTTCTTCAGTTCAAAGAACTCCATAAGCAGCATTAACAAGAAACATCCAAACAGCTGAAATGTGTGTTGCTTTTATTTAAAATTATTCATCTGTTAAAAGTTTTTTACTTTTTTTCCACAATATCCATATATTATTTATCACACCCTTAAACTCCAGCTAAGATTGAGGAAATAAGGAACAGGCAGAACAAATACACAGGAAATTAATGCAAATAATTCAGAAATCAACCATTCATCACATATGTGTGGGCAAGTAACCCTAGCAGACAGCCATAAATCCTGCATGCACACACAGAAACACACGCCTGCATACACACACAAACAAAACTAAGAGGAGCAGTTTACTAACCCATTGGCTCCAAAACAAACTGGTCTTGAGTGACAGCCAGGGGGGGCTGGACACAAATGGACAGCTTAGCAGACTGTAGGACAGAGTTGGTCTTCACCTTCACCTGCAGGAAAGACAATGACAAAAGGTTAACCTGGAAAGACATGTTTTATTTTTTATGATGCCAGCAGGCTGGCGGTGTCTTAAAGCCCTGACGAAAAGAAGAAGAAGAACAAGAACAAGAAGAATTATGAAAATCTTTTTTCTTTCTCCATCTGTGTTTGGATTTTTTAAAGGCTGGTCTTAAATAACTCTGCAGCTACTCCTTCATTGTATTTTATTTGACGCAACAAACCAAATTAACACAAATATTTCAGATTACCTGTTGGCAGAGGGATAAGGGGATAATTATTAGGGTTTGATCTGTAGCAACAGGGCCTGTTCACCTTAAATAGTTGATGAGTTAACCATAAATTCTTCCTTGCTTAAGGTATACTTGTCTGACCAGTCGGACACCTAAAACCTGGCTGAAATTCAGATATTCAACAATACAATGCTCCAAACCACAGCAGCAAATCTACCATGGGACATCTGAAAAAGAAAAGCATAAAGTTTTGCAATGGCATAGTCAAAGTCCAGATCTCAGCCCAATTTAAAACACTGTGATGGGACCTTAAGAGATATGTGCAGAGACTAATTGGACACTTTGTCGTTATGACAGTATGTAGACAAAGAAACAATAAAATAATTTACCTGTACAGTAACTGAGGGTACAGGCAGACCATCAATATCTTGGATTAGAGCTTGCTGTAAAAGAAACAATTAATATATTTAAGCTTCTGCATGTATATCCTTATGTTTTAAATATCTAAATATTAGTTCATGAAGAACATCTGAGCTTGTGTGTTTACCGATGGTGTGTCGAGGCATGAAGACACAGTCGCCTTGACAGACAGGTCATCCACAGCATCAGATTTGGGGAGTATATCTATGAAAAAAGGCATGCATTTAAAACACTGCAAGTGTCTTAAATAAATAAATGCTTGTTTTAGTGTTTATTTAAATATTAAATACTTTGCATTTTCACAAATGCAAGGTATTAAATTAAGAAATAGAAATACTTTTGTGAGAAAACATTGGTAGTTTCGGGTGAAATTAGATATTTACATACAATGTTTGAAAATAAACACAAACTGTAAAAGTTGGTTGTTCGGAGTGTCATAAGTATACAAAAGAAATGTTGAGTGAAAGGAAAATGCGCGTAAGAAAAATAGTACAGAAGCAACAGGACTACCTGCAGTCTTAAGAGAAATGCTGAGCAACACTTATTCAGTAGTTTCACAAATTATGGACAGCCTCAAGACTGTGCAGGTTGGCTTTTGCGATTGGTGAAAAACCTTAAGTTTCCACATTAAAATCCCACTTTCTGTTAATTGTTTCCACACATAAACATAACCATTCTATTGTCACCTTTGTGTGCACAACTAGCGTGTTTTTATGACATAACGCAAGAAATGTATAAAGTCCAACTCCTGTGGTAGTAGAGATCTAAAAATGTCTTTCAGAATGGCAGTACTTGGAAATCTTTATATTTACTCCAGTGGTACTTTGCATAAAAAGTTTAAAAACCACTGCCATAGTAATATAAACTTCTGAAGACATGAATTTGAAGACAGCTGAAGGAAGACTGTTACGACCCGGGGCCTTATGGGCTGGGTTGCAGGTGTCAAGTTTTTAATGTGCACTAGTAAAGCGTTTTTGAGCAGGTGTCCCCTTGCAGGTTTTAGCGGCGTTTCCCAACAGGGGTTTCACCGCGTTATTTCCTAGTGTGGAGGTACGGCGGGTAGAGCTTCCCTATCCCCTTTCCCTTCATATGCTCGGGAGCATTCCATAGTTTCGAGGGGGTGACGGCTTGCTGGTCACCTTTATCGTACCACTGGTTTTTAAATGCATAAAAACCCATCGCTACGCCTCCCAAAGACTAGGGATGAGTTTGTAAGCTTCTTCGCTGGCAGTTAGCGGGGACACACTGTGGGTGGTCATTTTGAGTTTTTATTGTGCATTAAATTGTCACTTGTCCGTCGTTATAAACTATGGATCAGATTGAGGCTTTTAATGGTTAAATGTTTCGTAGATGTGTTAAGAGCAATTATAATGATGGCAGAGCAGTTATGATCTTGCCTTGAGTGTCACGTGGAAATGTGATCGGCACTTTTAGAAATTTTAGATTTGTTTGAAGTTGGTGTGTTTAAGCCTTGTCTAAACTCGTCTCCGTTTTTAATGGCGAATATCACTGGTTTGTCCGGTGAGCAGCAAACGGACTTGTTCGAGTTTCAAGTTCAGTGGAAGGAAAAAGTGTGCTTTGAGTCTGGTTGTGAAATGACCGTTCTCGTGGAGGAGTTGGCCCACGTTTTGATTGAATCCCTTAAGAGTGTGGTAGTGGACCATGCTGGGGTTGTTGTGGGTGTGACTCCATGTTATGTTTATTTGATGAGGAGAATCCTGAACACTTGGTTAAGCAGTAATGTGACCTTTTGGTGTTGTGGAGATATTGGCTCACTTTTGGTTTGACACTCTTTTGGTGTTGCTGGCTGTGAGACAGCAGTAACTTTGAGTATGGTGCTGGACCATGCTAAGAGTGATCATGTTGTGGGTATCGATCTCCATATTCTCGGTCACGTTTGCTTACCTGACTTGTGTAGCAACGTTTTGTGGTAATGGACCACTTGTTGCTGTGACCTTTTGTGTTGGGTAACACCAGTTCAGATCTGGTTGGATTGCTGGTTATTGCTTTGGGGAATGGTAACTGGGTGAATCCATTTTGATTTGGCTGTGAACCTGTGGTAGGTCACTTGTGTGTCAGGTCTGCGTTCGTAAGTGGTTTTATCCTCTGAAGGTACCTGGAGGGTGTTAAAGCAGTAAGGACATGTCCTGTTTCAGCTGCTGTACCATTCTTTGCCAGTCTTCCTAACCAGTGGCCAGACATGATGGGCACAGCAACTTATGGCTGTGGGACATGGAGGCTGACGATGTGACGGCTGTCATCCTGAACACTAAATTTTGGTAACGTACTACCAGCCCAAACATTTTTAAATTCATATTTGTTTTGAGTTTTTAAAGGTTCCCCTTTGGGGCCCTTTTCTTAAGGGTGGGGGTGTTACGGCCCTGAGCCTTATGGGCTGGGTTGCAGGTGTCTTGTTGTCTGTCTTTGTGCTCCTCCCCTTTACAGGTGCTGTTGATTTTATTCATTTGGAGCACAGAGCATTTAAACCTGGCTGTCTCCACCTTCTGGGTCGCCTTCAGCGTCCACTCTGCCTTGATGCTTGTGGTGTTTTGTTGCCAGGCCTCAGCTCCCCTCCTTTTGCACGTTTGAGTTTGTCTTTGTTTTTGCACTTCAACAATTCCATATGCACTCATACACCACATCCAAGCATTTGAATTACAGCACTGATACTGACATCCTCAATCCATTGTTGTTTGTGTTAATAAACATTCCTTTTTATGCACTTTAATCCCTGCATGGTCTCCCGTTATTCTTATGACCTTGAGCCAGTCGTAACAAAGACGAAAATGAATGAAACTGCTATGTGGGCCAAACTTTAAAGCGGTTTAATCCTATTTATTGTACAGTAGAATCAATGAAATTGAGAGTCCAGTTTCGTCAGGAAGTTGCTTCAAATTCAGAGCATTTCAGAGCTCTTTCTCTTGTATCCTCTCACCTTGAGTCCTGGTAGCCTCTCTGATGAACTTCTGCAGTTTCTTCATCTCAGCATCAATCTGCTCATAATCAGCCTCCCTAGCATCTACTTTTGGAGTTGAGAAAAAGGAGGGGTCTGTACCCATGTAAGAGCACAAAAAATGTCCATCTGAGCTCAGACTGACCACAACACCCTTCAGCTCCCTGAGGAAAAAAAACAAAAAGAGGACAGGGTTAACTCTGTAACATCTGCTGAGAACCTGTGCTTTACATTTTCTTTGTAGTTCACCTCTATTCCTTAAGGATAACAGAAGGTGAAGCTCAGTGCAGGCTTTTAATGTGGAAATACATGATAAGATGGAGAGTATGAAGAAATGCTGAGTGATCCAATAATGCTTAAACTGTGAAGTAACTTGTTGCAGATGTGTTTGTGTGATTTCTGTTGCAGTTCAGTGAGGAGGTATTACATTCATCCGCACACACACGAGACAGCCTGCTCCACACTTGCACAGGAAAGTGTCTGAGGGAGCACTAAGCTTTCACTTTAACTGTTGCGGGAAGGAATTGATGTTTACAGAGGCAGGACAAAGATTTGCAAAAACACACATCTCTACGAGCTGTCATTTTTACTAAAATAAGAAAAATGCAGAAGACACGACAATTTTTTAAAACATTGTTTTGGCTACTTGTATGAAAATAACTGTGGATTCTGCATAAACGGACAAATGAACAAGAAAACAAGACAACTGCCAGAATACAGGCCATTTGTTGACAGAACATTTTTCATACTGAAAAGATTAAGTGAATTTTTACAGATTATGGCATAAAGAAGTCGCCCTCATTATGTTGATGGTTCATGATGACTGGTGGCATGGTGCCAAGCCACTGTGTGCCAGACCTGCAGAATCAGCACTATTATCTGCAAATTAAACAGCCTCAGCATTTAGTACGACCCAATATTCCTATTCACTAATATTCTTGATCCAGCTCTGTGGTTACCCTCACTGCTCTGATCCTGAATCTGAACATTAAAATGCTAACATGAGAAGAACCTATTTTACATATTTGGCAGGAGTTTCATACTTATTGGTTCTCATAAGCTAGCAGGGGTCTGAAACCTTTATAATCCTAAGAGCCATATTTGTGTTCAGTCTAGCTAAATAAAACTTTAAGAGTCGCAAATGTTACATCACCTTTAATAAAACCACATACAACAAAGAAGACAACCTGAAATCTTTGATAAATTTCTTCTTCAGAAAATTTGTTGCCATTTTTAAAGAACCCCGTTTTATTTTTGTTTTAGGTTTTTGCAGAACAGAGATGTAAAAGTTTTATGCTATTGCAATTTGAATTTATGAAAATGAAATATCAGACATAAGACAGTGGCAGAACTATCAGGCACAATATTATGACCACCGGTCAAGTAGTGTGTTTGGTCACCTTTTCCTAGTTAAACAACCCTAATCTAGAGGTATAGGGTCAAAGAAACTAATAATCATGATAAGTTGTTATTCTCTGTGGAACATTTTCTAAATTGTTAGGTATGTTGTTAGATTTGTTAAAATAAATGTCTGTGGACAGTTTAGAATGGAAAAAGTGGACTGGGTCCACTTCAGGGACCCAATATGTCCCTGAAGCAAAGCAAGAAACAATTTTGGAACCCTACAGTAAATCTACGGTGAGCTGCTGGGGTGTGTGTTTGTTTTGCATGATTTGCTGTGTATTTGTGTAACTCTCCCACACTCCTCCATGTCCCACAGACACACCGAACGACCCGATGACTATCAAAAGCTTAAAAACAACATAGCCTCAAACTAAACCAAACAGCTACCCAGACACACACTATCTCCTACATCTAAACCACACATGCGCAAACACTGGATCAGAGACCTCATCATTTTTCAACTGTGTTTGTGCTTTACGTTGTAATTGTATCAAATTGCAGCTTGATTGTAGTTGTTTGGAAAAAGACAAAGGATTGGCTCTGACTGGTCCCTCCTCACTATGCTATGATTGGCCAGCTGGAACACATTGCAGGGTTATTTCCTGCCAAAACTCTGGATTTTACAAGCTGATAACTGAGTCAGCGTACCTGTTCCATGTTTACTAGTGCTCATGTGAATATTTACGCCTACATTCAGAAAAATGCATACACTTTGTACAGAGTCTTTCAATTTTAAGGAGATTTGGTAGACCTTAGATTCCACTTTTTACTCATTTACTTAAAACTAAACTGATTTTTACCTCCCTTGACATCTATTTTGTTACATACGGTGGTAAGATAAACTTACACAGTCAGTCTTGTTTATCTGAAAGTATGAGCAACTGTTTCTTTGTATTTATCTGACATTAGAAATGGAAATGTTTAGTCAAAGAGTTGTTTCCATTAACCATTTTCAGACTCACACAATCAAAACCCTATTTAATGACAGGTTGTCTTGTTTTTTCCCATTTTGAATAGTGGCTCAGAGGAATTTATTTCAAGGATTTTTACCTGCACGTGACAGTACTATTTACTAGATAATGATAAGATTTAAATCAAATTAAAATTCAAAAATACTTCATTTATCCAAAGGTAAAATTAAATGCTTTCATAACTCATATCATCCAAGCAGCTTCAAAGAGACATTGTGGATGGCAACGCTGTGGCAGAAAGGATCTATGGTAACAGTCAGTCTTGCAACAAATCTGAACATCCCTCTGACTAAAGACTGTTGATGTATGGCAATCTCATGAACACATGCTAACAGTTTAATTTCCAATTAGTAGGAATGATATTCCCCATAAACATGTCCTGAATGACTCCATCAGTTTTTGTCAAAAACTGCTAATTCACCTAATTTACTTTGCCTACTACTCTTTAAACCTCTTTTGGGCTTCTTTTTAAACCATTCTGGGGTTTGGGGTCATATTATTTGAGCGCTTGAGATCCTAATCAGCTTCTCCGAGATGTAAAAAACAATACTTTATTGCCACGGTCACATCATAACAATTGCCAAAAAAATTGAGCAAAAATTATTCCACCTGCACAGCATCCATGATACCTTGCCAAAAAAATTAAGAACAAAAGTCTACTGAAAGAACAAATCTAAGCTAACATACAGCAACTCCAACATCCTGCCACCATGAGCGGCACAATTCTAGAATACAAGATAAGCTCTACATGGATGAGTATTGCTTTGTGCATCACACATCAGCCCCAGATGTGCTGTTTTACTGGCGGGGAACTTACGGGAGATTGGCGACACGAACAGCCACGGGGACAAAGGGAAGCTGGGCTGCCCACTTCAGCGTGACGTCCTGGTAAACCAGCAGCATGTTGTTGTGGTTACCAAGCAGCAGGTTTGTGGTGCCATCTTTCACTAAAAAATAATAACAGACAAAAGAGATTAGGCAGAAAATCTGTCACTTTTAAACATTTTTGAAGCAGGCTTGTAGATTATGGAGCAATAAAAAAAGATCTACAAGTCAGAGACATTTTGAACACAAATTCTCGAGTCAGATAAGTAGGAATTTTTCTGTAAGTTAAAAAAACCCCAACAATCTCTCTGGTGCATTTATTCACATTGGTGTCTTGTGGTTAGAAAGTTATCATCAGTTTCATAGGAGCACAAATTTGAGGTTTTAGTTTCTCATTCTTAGTTACATGAAACAGTGGCACATATTCACAAATCTAACAACCATGGACAAAAATAACAAATTCCTGTGGTGGGTGGCACTGCCCTTCAGGATGAGAGCAGCTTGAACTCTCCGTAACAGGGAAATCATCTCTTTACGCTTCACATATGGTTTGAATAAGAGATGCTGTCATCAAGATCCTTCATTCAGACACAAACTCTGCTCTTATAGGTGTACTGTAAATACAGCTTAGGCACTTTCTCTTGTGAACCAAGGCTAGAAACATGAAATATAAATACTGCCTGTATATCAACTCGCACCATCCAGTCAACCCACCGATGGTGCAGTTACCACCTAGTGAGATCTGAGGTGACGGCCACACGCAAAACAAAGCTCACAGAAGTTATAATATAGTAACAGCGGTCAGCAGGGTATTACAGTGCTGGGGTCAAAATGATAGAGTGTATGTTGATGCCACATCAAAGCAAACACACCTTATATCTCAGCAGACTCCTAAAAATGACAGTTTAATTATAGAAGGAGGAGTGTGAATTATGGTGTTTTTAACCTTTTGTTCATTCCTGTCTTCTCCATTGTCTCCATAGTAAAGCCAGTTGATTTCCATTGTTGCTACTTGATTTTCACTGTTGTAACATGTTTCTGAGCTAATTTTCTTCTCAAACTATGTATGTATTTACTTTACTGCTTGACATTAGGGCTGGAACTAACAGTTACTTTAGTATTTGGTTATTCTTTCGATTAGTTAGATTAGTCAGATAACAAAAAATGGCACATTTTCCAGATGTTTCATTTAAGTCTTTTTTATACAATTAGGCATACATGATAAGATGCAAATAAGCAATTCACTTTCTTTTTTTGAATAAGGAAATAAACATTTTATTGCCTGAAAAGCACAAATGTAGCATTCCTGTAGTGTACATGCTTGGTTATTTGATGCATCTGCAAATTATACTTGTAACATCATCATGTGAAAAGCAAAGCCCTTTCTACTTGTCCTTTTAAAAAATGGTCTATATGACTTAGACTTAGACTGACTTTATTGTCATTTTGCATGCACAGGGTGTATACAGAACGAAATTTCGAAATATGCTCCAGTTAACAATAATAAATTACTAAATTAGTTGAATTTTTCAATAATAGATTTATAATGATTAATCTGATTAATTGTTGCAGTCCTATTTGACTTTTTAAAGTCCTTCCCTCCACCCCAATAAACCTGATGTAGAATAAAGATATAAGGAAAAGATAAGGAAAAGGGTAGAATGCTCAAGCCATTAAAACACAATGTTCAGCTGTAGAAAGGGATTGAAAACCATTATAAAAATGCTCTGTCTAATACATATATTTTTTTGAATAATAGAAATATGATCTCACTACATTCCTTGGCATGATAACAGGCTCTTGAGTGATTTTTATGTTTGCATGCACATAGTGTTTAGTGACCCCAAAGTGATTTAGTTTAAATGAAAACTGAAGGCCGCTGCATATGACTTACATCATTTCATAACAATAAAATGACCAAATAATAATGCGTGTATTTGAATAGATCTGTCATCTGTTTATTGCATTCTTACAGTTAGAAGTCATCATTATTTATCATAGAGGTGAAGAAATCTCATTTTGGAACTGAGGCCAAAACATTTACAAAATAAAAGAAAGAAAGGAAGAAAGACACAGACAGACAGAAAGAAAGATGGATGGAGGGGGACTGTCGATAAGGATAAGAGATTTGATCCATCTGAGGCAGATGTGAGGCCAGAGGCCAGAAGGAAAGAATTAAAAAAAAGTCTGCAACAGATCGCTGTTGTCTACACTCCTTACACAACACAAAAACTATGAGCAAATGTTTTAAGACAGTGTGACTGTTTGATTTGCTACTGAAAATTTGGTGGCAGTTCAAATAGTCACACTGTTAATATGTACCTGCTGAAAATATTTTAATCGAGTTATTGTTGACAATGCAAACTCCAGCCATGTGGAAATCTTCCCAACACAGTCAATAAATATCACAGTCTAGAGAATCTTGTGAGGTAGAAGCAAACAAAGAGTCTCTTCTGTTCAGAAGAGAAAAGCTGTAGTTTATGTGCCAATTTTTCTCCACTTTACCTGAGATATAAGGTAGGAAACAGCTGGGATTAAATTCTAGTTTCTTCATGAAGCGTATTTGTCCGTTATCACGAAGACAGAAGAGGTTCCTCTCGCCCAGTACCATGACGGAGGAAGAAGAATGGGAGAATGAGGGTACTGATATGTCCAGGGCCTGTTCTCCCAGGACAAATGTCCAGTCAGGCTGTAGAGAGACACACAAAATTAAAGCAGACCATTCTAATTAATATTATTGTACTATTCTTCAACTTTAAATTAATGTAAATTATGAATAATCACTATTTGAACAAGCCTTCAAAAAACTTGAAAGACTCGCATAATTTTTGTTACATATTGCGACTGTAAGGCACAAACAAGATAACTTATACAGGATGTATATGACTGAAGCATAATTTCAAATACTTCTGCACTACAAACACTTTTAATCAAATGCATGTGGCTAATAGTTATGCAACCAAGAGGTAATAACAGATAAAGCTGTCATCAACCTCAAAAATTAAAGAAATCAAGGATATAATGGTAAAACTGAAAGAGCAACAAAAACCAGGATAGCAGATCAATTGTACTTGGGTATATTTATCCTAAACATATCATGTTCAGTGGACATATAAGATATAAATACCTTTTTACTCTACATTGTTAAAATGCAGACTATTACAACTAACAACTCTGTTAAGCAAAGTGTATAAAACTTTCTTTTTAGATATCAAATGTGCAGAAAATGCATTTAAGGTTCAATTCTTTCCTTTTTTTTTTTTTTAGCAGGGATTCAAATGTGTCGCTATGTATATGTTTGACAATCAACCAAGCTCATTCAGAACTTCGGTCTATCTGTATCTGAATTTCAGACTCACCGTCAGCCTCTTGCCCCCAGTTTTAGGGAGTAAATCTGAATCCTGTCGACTCTCTGCATCTGTAGCAATGGCCAGAGTCTCATACCTGAGAGTCAAAATGAAACAAACAGTTACTGACAAAAACAGTGATACTATTTCTAAAATCCTGTTCAAGTACTATCAAGAGTGCTCTTTTGTATCAATATAATATGTAATTTTAATCATAATATGATAAAATTAACACAGGTTATCCAGCACTGCATTTAAATTTTCAGTTTTATCTTTAATTGTAGCTTTGCTTTCCTACGTTTAACTTGGATTTTAATTCCAGCTAACATTCTCTTTCCATTGTTGGTTAATGTTCAAATGTTAAAGTGAAATATCATAAAGCATGTTAAAAAAATTTCCCTTATTCACAGCCTCTCTTAAATCAGTCAACACTGTAATGACCCACCTTTTTCAGGAAATGGCAGTTAATCAGTTTTAGTCAGTGAACAGTATACATCTGTCAAAAAGTTAAGTGGTCAAGCTGATCTGTGGTCAGTTGACTTTGGCATTTGTAGTGTTAGCCGTTTTCCAGTAAGAGGCTGGCAGACGAAGCAGCTTGGCAGGAATCTGTCTTTCTTCACCAACACCTGAATGAACAGCGCTCTAAACGTAACCCAGTATGACTCCGAACCACAGACCAAACACTAAATACCTGCTGACCTAGCCAGTCTGTGTTATCATGCTGAAAAATGTCTTTGGACCATAAAACTGGTATTAATCGAATCAGACAGGTTTAAAACCTATATTAAATAACAGCAGTCTTGATCTATAAAGGCATCCAGTGCATCACCTCATGGGCTCTGCATGTTTTATTTTTTTTATTTTAGCGATATGCTCATTAATATTATGAGCATATCATAATATTATCATAAGGATTTTATTATAATATTACAAGATAACATTGAGGGTTCTTCCATACAACAAAAATGACAACAAAATTCTGTACGTCTCCAATGCTTACAGTTTTTTCTTGAAAGCATAAATACAAAGGGTCACTCTGAATTTGTGACCATTATTTGTGGTCAGGAGGAACCTGTATTTCTCTTGAACCAAACTGGATCAACGTTTCAGCAGTATCCACAAGTTCTTTGATAATCAAATTGTATAAACGGATTTTAGAAAAACACATTGAGAAACGTGTAAAACTTTCTTCCTTTTTCACAAGGGTCAAATGTAATAAAAGAAGAAATCCTAAAGTTAGATTTTTGCAGTAAAACACATGATTTATTGTTTCTACTCATCCATAGCAGCCTCTGCTTAGCCTCTGCAAAGACCAGCAGGAAACTAATGAGCTTTATGGATGACTGCCAGTAAAGAAACATTTTCATCATGCTGTGAGCACTACTTGGAGAAAAAATAACCTAAAATATATAAAATGTGTCAGGGCAGGGATGTTTACAGAAAAGATTTAGTGAATTCACAGGCATACCACTGTCTGAGTGACTGAATTATATTCCACATAACACTAAACATGTATACTTGTTTGATACATATGGAGACGGGTAATGGTAATGTTTCCTCAGCTCAGTCCACTTTGATTTTATTAAATGATCATTTGACTTCAAAATCAAAGTAATGTGCTTTAAAAAGCAGAAAATGCAATTTCTCAACAAATTTATTTGCAATCTAATAGCCATTAGCTTTATTCCACTATAGTGGCATTATTTTTCATAATCAACCAGTCAAGTTTATTTGTATAGCTCATTTGCAACAAGGCAGTTCAAAGTGCTTTACATCATAAAAATATAAAAATACAAAGTCATATTAGACACTACCCATTCAACAATTTAGAAAATCAGTAAACTTTATATTTTGCGAAGTGCCATCATTATATATTAAAATGTTGCTTAGTGTTTCACTTATGGTTCAAGCCTTTTAAAGCAAATTTGAAATGCAGTGGTGAGAAAAAACTGTGTTCATCTATAGCATGAAGTATTTTTATTCAGTGGAATCAGGTTTAATTTGGGATTTTATGTCTTAAACCAGCAGGCAAACTAAGCTTGTGTGCATACAAATACAGATTTGTGTATGTTTCTGTTCTGGTCCGCTCAGTGATGTTTTATAGTAAAAATAAATAACTTCACGGAAGGCAAAGCTTATAATATTAGCCATGATTTTCTCTACTACAATACTATTTGAATAGTTATGAAATTGTTTAACCTCAATGTTTAAGATGGCAAATATTTGTCAGTTACAGGTCATTTCTGTATATAAAGAGGTGGATTTATTCACTAGTTAGATTTCCAGAAAAAAACTGTTGCCAGCAGATGCATCACAGTTGCTTTTTAGAATAAACCTACTTGTAGCCTTCAAGCTGGCGTGCAGAAGACACGGTGAGGAAGCTGTCGGTTCTGGGATTGTAGGCCAGCGGACCGGGCAGCAGAAAGCCAGGAAGGAACCTGCCAAAAGAGTAGCTGTCCTGCTCAAAGAACATCAGCATGCCATCCATAGACTGGATGCACAAGGAATGGTGACCTGATGGAGAAAAGTGGGAACAACGCACAGAAGACGGTTCAAACTCCTACTATAGGAAAAAAAGCAACATATCATCCAAAGACTGACTTTTGAAAAGTGTGAAAAAGGCTATTTAGTCCAAAGCTTTTAATGTAAATAACTTCGACATATCAAAAGTAACACTTTTCTCTATCCTGTACTTAAACTCAAAGGAACGTTTTGCTTTCACTGTCAACATTATCATTGAAAGGAATTATTCAGATTCTTATTGATTTACAAAATTAGGATTTTTGTTTTTTTTTTTACTTCCTACTTTGAATTTAAGAAGTCGAACTTGTCAAATTCCTCTCAAATATCTGTATCTATGTGAGAGCATTTTCCAAACATTGCAACAGGATTCATATACATTAAACTTTTCACACTGTGTAACATTACAAACACAAACTTCACTGTATTTATTATGATAAATTGTAAGGAACAATATCTGATTTTTAATTTTTTTTTATAAATAAAAGACTGAAAAATATGGGGCGCATCTGCACTTGGACCTGATTAATTTTGGGAGGGCAATTGGCTGATACTTACATGTGCAAGATCTACATGCTTGCAGTTAATAATAGTCCCCTCACTGTCGCTAACTCAATGACTTTTTTTACAATAAATACCAACATTTCAGACAAAAAAATCAGCACCAGCCAAAATTGGAATCAGTAAGTGAAGCTTTTAAAAGATTGGTAATTAGTGACTGGTCAGAAAACGCCAATCGGTGCACCCCAAGTATTTATCTTCCTTTATTCTGATACCACAGTAAACTCCAGTGCTAACAACTGTCTTCAGGAGTTAACTTTGCAGGAAAACCAATTGTGAGATGGGAGACAATAATGTTTAGATTTATATTCTGCATTACAGCAGCTGACAAACCCTGGATGACTGGCATTGTTCTGTTTTATTTCAGCCCTGTTCTGTTTTGTTCTGTAAGGTGTGCTTCCCCCCATGGCTGAATCTGATATCTCGATTAACACCTCCACACCCACACGCCAACACACCTGAGTTTAAGTGTAGGCGTGCACACGCGTGTGTGTGTTCAGTAGGAATGCCAGGATGTTGAATTTACAAAGCCCTAACTCACAAAACACACCGACACGTGCATGGCCATAAAGCAGTGGAGCTACGTGAGCCGCAGAACTATAATTAGGCCTCAATGCGCTATTAAAAGTCATACTGCCATCAACTACAGGTCAGGAAGACAACCTCCTACAGCGCAACACCTACACACACACACACTTGATATCCATCACCAAGGATTTAGACAGAAAAAAGTTTCACACACTTACACACCTATGCCATGTAAACAAGTGAGAGTGTGTTAGTGATGAGTTGTCTTTCAGGTTGGCCGTTAACACACACAAGGACATGGCCTTGAAACCGCACCACATGAGCACAACAGCAGATATAGGAGGAAGGCATGCATGCTTGAATATTCGTGTATTAGAGGGTGTATTGTGTGCATATTTGAAGCATTTACAAAATAAATACATGAAGAAAAGAGCATGAAATGTCTGTCTCAAATAACTGCTGTGTGACTACTCCAAATGTGGAAAAATAATGGAAACACACAGGCCTGAGGTAACTGTAGCTCTAACAGTGTCTGTCATCACTGGGGTTGTGTGTTATTTCTAATCATGTTCCGACTGTAATTGTAGCCTCTTACATAAAATCAGATTTATTTGAATAAAAGCAAAAGTCACCCACCTGTTATATCAGTAAAAGCTATTTTTCATAATGGTATTGCATTTTTTACACACTCTATTCTTGGAATTGAAAATGTAAAAAAAAAAAAACACTTAATACCAAGAAACAGCATAAATAAAACCTCTAAATTACATATTTAAGCTCTAATATGTGGCATTGCTAATATTCAGTTTATACTATTTCTTTCTTAGTGTCTAATGAAACATTGCACATTAAAAAATGTACAGTATAATTTGTTTGGAAATACTAATGGTATATTAATATTAATTGGGTATTGAAAGTTATTAATATTTTGGAATTTCTAGAGAAAAGCATTTAAATATTTCATAAAATAAACTTGGTGTTTGATGTGTATTAAGATAGATTTTTTGAGTTGCTGAGGACAAACAATATACACAAACTTTAAAGCTTGCAAATTAATACTCAAACTCAAATACAGAATATTGTGTGACACATGATGTAAATTCTCATCAAATATTCTCTTTAAACTAGGGCTCAACAATATTGATATCTATAACGATTCACCCACATTTTTTCTGCTTTGCTTTTACTTTTCAATTAGCAAAAACCTTATTAACCAAGCTTTAGCATCTTGGTAGCGAAGGCATAATTCAGGTGTGTCTATAAATCACAATAGAAGACTAATTATCTAACAAACTAGATATCTTACTGGCAAACAGAGTTTAAATTCATGCTGTCTGAAATATATTACCCTACTAAATAGTACACCCAACAGTTAGCGACTGATAATGTACATGCTTTAATTCTGATACATTTTATTTAATTGCTCTTGTTTAAATATAAACTAAGAACATAATGATATAATGCTGAATATGATATCCAAAAGAGGAAAGACCAAAAGCTTAAAATTAAATGTTACTAGGATTTTTTTTTTAAATCCTCATTACATCAGGGTCTTTTTAAGAAACACCAGATGTGAGCAACAAACCAGAAAGGGTCACAACGACCTGAGCTGGAAGAGAATTAGATCTTCCTTCAAGACAAGAACCTTACTGATTTATAAGGAGTCTGCTGATAAAAAACAGCAAACAGCGAAAGAACAACATGTACTCCACTTGACACAGCCCTATTTATCAATAAGAGAAATGGTAGAACTCATTGCCATAATATCAAATGTGCTCATGTACCTAGCATGAGGGCACCACAACTCAGACACAGTAGAGGAAACAGGCCTGTATTATTAGTATTATTGAAAAGAAATGTTAAAATGAGCCGCCAACAAAGAACAGAGGCTGGCTGCACGCTGCAGAGGGCAGCGCCTCACCTCTGTGTGAGAACATGAGAGTGTGTGAGAAACACACTGTCTGTATATGTCAGAGTGTGTGCCCAGGCTTTTTTATTTTTGTGCATGAATGTTTGTGCACGTGTATATATGTGTGTGTGCGTTCACCTAAGCTTGTAAAGACCGGTCCATACTTTGGGGTTTGTGTGTGTGTGGCCTGAATGTGACCCAAACCCAGAGGCAGCTCAGTCATTAGAGCTGTATTAGTGCAGAGCTGCTATTACAGCGCCTACAGCGCTGCTAAATGGCTGCTACTATAGACCACCATACACACACTGACGCACTCACGTGTAGCAGCAGACACGTCTTGTAAAAACATTCCCACGCACACCAACTTCTGCGTATTAAGGCACACAGTTTGAACACACTGTCACACAAATTACATTTATAGGTACCAGGTTTCTCTGGTTGCTCTGTGCACCTTTTCCTGTTCAGTAACCTATCAAAGGAAACCCAACAGTGTCTGTTAATCACTGAGTGTGTTTGTAATTTTACCATCCATTGCCTATACCCATTTATCATTGCAATTAGAGAGATATTAACCTAATTTGGACAGCGGGGGGAATCTGCAGTACCCAGAGAGAACTCATGAACATTGAAAATAAACCAAGGCAACAGTGCTGCCAACTGTACCACTGTGCAGCCTAATTCAACCAATGTTAGAAACAACAAATAGTTATTCAACAAGTTCTTGTATACTTGTATATACAATGGCTTTGCACCATTTCTAAATTTCTGCTAAGAATTTTGCAAACTACTATGATCAACAGAAGAAAAAATATATATACTGCTCAAAAAAATAAAGGGAACACTTTAAGTGTTAAACACCTGTTTAAGTGTTCCCTTTATTTTTTTGAGCAGTGTATAATAATAATGCTAAGAAGACATGTAAAATTATGTTTGTGCAGTTTTGACTTTTAAATTACAGAAGTTAACTTCTAGTAATGTAAGATTATTCTCCAGCTTAACTATGAGTTCTATGCAGTGATGGGGAGAAAAAAGGGAATCCCCCTTCAAGAAGCAATACAACATCCCGTTCATTTAAGTCATACAACGTTCATTAGAAACTGAACTTCTGACGTTTCACTGCCATCTAGTGGAGAAATAACACACAGGAAAGAAGAGGAGGGTTTTAGTTTTGAAAGGGGCAGTGTATTTTTTTGTTGATCGATTTTGCTTTAAATAATTATCAAAATAAATGTATAGTTTGTGAGCTTGTGCCTGAATTTCAGACTCAAAGTTATTACTTTAATGGGGTTTATCTGAAAATACCATTTAGATTAATTTACTTGGGTTTAAAGTGCTTGAAATCTGGGCTTCATGCCTGGACGGGAAAATGCACTTCATACATATAAAAGCTTGATTTTGTGCGAGACCTCAGTTGACATATACAAGACCTGCTCCACAGTGTTGTAATACCAGAAAGTACATACAGACAAAGTCACATTCATTGGTTTGTGGCATGCATGCCGCACGTGATTTGAGTAAATGCTGAGGTATTGGTTTTAATGAGCCCAGGCTGCTCTTTCTATCAATCAAATACACACTTCCACACATGCACACCCACACACCCAGGCTCCCTAAACACAAAGTGAATGACAGGCTCATCATGCCAGGCCACAGTGTCTGGCAACAGCTCTCTTCATACACACACACACACACACACACACACACACACCCACACACACACCTCGACAATAAAGCCTTTATTTAAAAAGGTCATTTTCTGTACTTTAAAGGGGGTTCCCTGTGCGTCTGTGTGCACGTGTATGTCCGTGTGTGTGTTTTCCTTGGGCGCTGACTAACTGAGGGCTTTCCCCTACTTGGTTTTTCCGAGAGTCCGGTGAACTAAAGATGGAGCAGTTGTATGTACCCTCTCACTCTCCTTTGCTCCTTGCACACAGCTTCAAACTTTCATGCATTTGTCAGGTGCTGCCACAGCCCCTTTTATAGAAACACACACATCACACACTGACTCACTCATGCACATTTATTCCAATGAAGGAAAGTACACAGGACATTCAACATTAGAGCGTGACTCTTTAGTTTGCACATCTAGAGGTTAAAATTATTGCCTCTTTTTTTTTTCACAAAACATCTCAAACGCAGTCAAATTGGATTGAGAGGCTCAGTCTTTCCACATCTTTCTTTTATGCATTTACCCTGGACTTTGAATGAGCCCTTCCCGACTGAGCCCTTCCTGTTTTCTGTATATCACCTTGTGTTTATTTTCATCCAATTCCCAATCAACTCTGAACAGCTTCCTCGTTTTGGCTGAAGAAAAGCATTCCCACGGCATGATACTTACAACACGATGTGCTATCCTGGGGGGTGATCTATAGTCTTACTTTTACAACACACAGAGCATTTAGCATGTAAGCCAAAAACTCAATTTTGGTCTTATCTGAGTAAAGTACCTTCTTTCAAATGTCCCCTATATTTGAAATGTCTCCTATATATGACTTCTGGCAAACTGCAAAAAGAATGTCTTATTACTTCTTTTATTTACATTGGTTTTCTTTTCCCAGTCTTCCACTAAGGCAGGATTTTTGGAACGTATGACTTATAGTTGTTTTGTCTACAGATTCTTTGACCTGAGCTGTAGCTCCTCCAGAAATATCATGAGCCTCTCTGTTGATTCCCTGGGAGAAAGGCTATGTCTTGGTAAATTTGCATTTTGTGTCACAATCTTTCCATTTTTGGATTGACTGAACAGTGCTCCGTTAGATGTTAAAGATTGGTATTAGTTTTATCATCTTGTCCTGCTTTCCACAACTTTATCCCTACTTTGCCTCAGCTTTTCTTAGTGATCAACTTTATTTACTAATTAGGTGACTTATGAAGACTACTGGTTGCAGTGCTAGAGTTTACCCAGAGGAATCTGACTAAATAAGGCTGAAACCATTCTCACGCAAGATCTCTTCAACTTTACAATTATGCACCACTTCACATTATCTTTCACATGAAATCCCACTGAAATTAACTTGAAGTTTGTGGTTGTGACATAAAATGTAAGAGCTCAAGTTGTATGAACCCTTTTACAGGACACCGTGTTTGCAAGGACGTTAACTTGCATAATGCATTCAAACACTGGTAACATATCCAACTACCTGCTATGAGCCCAGATCTAATTTTAGGATTAATTTTTAAATCTGATTTTATTCAAAAGCATGGAAGCAAATAATGATTTGTGTGTGTGTGTGGGGGGGGGGGGGAGAGAATCTGTATCCTTCTCTAATTGTTTGAAATTTAAATTGGTTTTAATAAAAGTAGGAGTGGAAATATTAAGAGAAAGTACTCAGTAAATATAAAGACACGCCCTTTTACCCTCTACCAGAAAAAAGTTTGAGTTAAAATCTGGATGCACATACAGCAAAAAGTTGTGCCGACATTTCTTCAGCAGGCAACTACAACCCAGAAGGATACAAAGCAGATCATGTGACTACCTGTGACTCCTCCAAAAGTGCCATACGTCATGTTGCAGGCTGTTCTTTGCAGGTTATGCTCATACATTAACTTCAGCTGGTACTGATCTCCATGTTCTAC
The DNA here is from genome assembly GCF_001444195.1 of Xiphophorus couchianus. Taxonomy (NCBI): domain Eukaryota; kingdom Metazoa; phylum Chordata; class Actinopteri; order Cyprinodontiformes; family Poeciliidae; genus Xiphophorus; species Xiphophorus couchianus. The sequence continues at coordinate 4,131,157 of NC_040230.1, forward strand.
ATTCCCTGAAGTACCTGAGCAACAAAGAAAACAAAAAAATATATGCTTACTAAACAGGGGAGGGCAAAAATTATATGATCAGTAGCTATGTGAAGGTGTCTGTTACCTGTCACAGAGTAAACTGACAGCTTCCTTGGGTGAAGAACAGCCAGATGAAGGAGGTCTGAACACCTAAAAGGAATTTTAATTGAAAAATATAATTGCAATTATATAAATACTGACTTTTGAATAAAAAATAAAAACTGAAATATGTGGTTATTGATCAATGTTTAGAAGCTCAAATCTTGAATGACATGAGTCAAGGAGGATAGATTCAAACAAAACAGTTCCAGTTAGTTGTAAGTTGGATTAGAGAGGTCTCTAACAATAGGCACAGACATGCAGGGCCAGCAGTTCTGTCCTCAGATATTCCAGAAAGGCAGATGCTTCCTGCCTCTGTGGTAAAACTCATGTTTTCAGCCTCAGGATGGAATCCAGACTTATTTTAACATTCACTTGTAAAATAATTACTTTAACAGCTGGTCCATTTTGTTTTAAACACTGCTTACAGTTGTGTGGTAGGTGATATTCCAGTGAAGTTAATCCTAGTTTTTTATATAGTTCACCACAAAACCACAAAGAAGTCCTCTTTTTGAACTCAGCAAAGCAAAAGCAGCTTTTCTAACTTTCAATAACTCTTTATTTCTCTTTATTTGTTTTGCATGTGGGGGCAACAAGGAAGTAAAACTTGGATCCCAACCCTTGAAAATTGACCTTGTCAGTGCTGAAACAAAACATTTTACCATCTGCCCACCTCGGCCTGACTTCCACAGCATTCCTCAACGACAACCTCCAAAACGCCCTGCAGCCTCTGAAGAGTGTTGTCTCAAAAAAAACCACATGTTGAAAAACATAACATGTTCCAAACAGACTGATTTAGTTGGATTTTGCCCCCAATGTGATGATGTGGGAAGCCTTTGATATAAACCACAGCTTTTCCAAGAAATGTCTGTTCCTGCATAGCCACAAAAACGCCATGTGAGGTAGTAGTACCAAAAATAATGGCAAAACAGGGAAGCAAATTTGACAGTTATGTCTGAGGCCAACATATTGATATATTTCTTATAAAAAATCTAAAGTATTTACAACACCATACAACTCTGAAGTGTAAAAAGCAGCAACTGTATTTACTATTAGCCAAGACATATTGTTAGAAAGTGTATGCTTACATTCCAGGAGCACCACAGTATCTGAATCAAATAACAATAAATGTGACATAAAGGCCCATTTTTACCAAGACATGACAACAAGTTGTTAAGCATAAGCAAGTTGATTTTCATAACCGCAAACCGTTTTAATCTTAGTCAGAGCTTTTGCTCCGACTATCTATAGTCAGAGCAACAGCTTCAAAGTTTACAATTTCTGGAACTCTGATAATAGGGGTGGATGAAAACAAAAGTTTATATTGCCACTACGCACATTGAGTAAGACTGCAAGGGAGGTAAAATACATTTCGCATAGGAATGACCATATATGAGTCAGATGAAAATACGATTGAGATTTTTGCATGAAAGTATGAAAATATGGAAAAGCATCTCATGCCCACTTATATGTATTAAGCAGTAAATCAAACTTTATCTGAACACTTTAGGTAAGTGTAACACAAAGTGTTTTGCAGACATTAACATGCATAAAACCATTAGGCGATACACAATGATCAAAGTAAACACACAGAGAAAACAAATAATAATATTTAAAATATTAATATCAAAACAACAATGACTTACAGGTATGGTAACATATAAAGCCCCAGAGAGTAAAGTATTTGACAAAAGAAGCTCTGTAGCAGTAAAGCTTGTGAAAAACAACATTTCTGACAGTTTTAAATTTTTTCAACCATGCCTGTGATTTAATTGAATGGGGGCTGCGGGGAGAAATGCATGAGAAGACCAGCATTCAGTGATGCATTGCTCTCACTTATTCAGTTAGCAAATGCAAACATTAATCACTGTGATTCACTCAAATTAGACACAACAATGTATGAAAGTTGGATATGCGAGTTACAAAATAAATGTCCTGAACCCGCAAGTTTGCCCTAAAATAAAAGAAAATACGACAAGTGAGGCAAACATTCTACACAATGCATCACCCCATGTTCCTTTTTACTACTTGATCTGGGTTCAAGGTAAATACTTACGAGACAAACTTCCCAACTTCCACCTGAATAATGGCATTTTGAAGTTGAACTTCAAGGAGCTGTGCATCAGCCGTGCCACCATCGCTCAGCTTATTGGCATTTGGGGAGAAAATCCGCAGCATCCCCATGTAGCTGCCCACAACAATCTTGTCTGTAAGATAGTTAATAAGACAGAAGGGAAACAGAAATTACTACTCACTATATTTAGGCAGGCTTTTATAAGGTGATTCTGGAGGAACTGCAGAAATATCCCCCTGAACACACCACTCTGACTTTGAAACATGGCAGAACCATAATTTGAATACACTTTTCTTTAACAGCGACAGCTTAATGGATGACAATACTTGAAGAAACCATGCAGAAGACTTGGCACAGTACCCTCCACATTCAGCCAGAGCTACATTAGAAAGATTATCATCAAATTATATTCATGGTTTAGAATGACAGAGTCCAGGCCAAAATCCAGTTGAAAAACAAATGAGATCATTTGATTTTTAAAGATGCTCTCTGTCTCTGTCCTTTTTCAAAGTTTCAGTCTCAGGAATTTCAGTCTCTGACAATATGAAGCTGGTAGAGCTATAACCCAGACCACTTGCAGATGTTATTGGAGCAAAGCATGGTTCTACAAATCTTGACTCAGCGTAGGGTGAATACAAGTTTTATTTAAAAAAATTTTGCAAAACCATGTATCATTTTTCAACTTTATTATTATGCATTAATCTGCACATATATCTATCACATAAAACTCCAATGAAATTCATATAAGTCCATGGATGTAAAGTTACAAAATGTGGAAAAGTTCAGGGGCTGTAAATATTTTTGCAAGATACTTTTGTAGATACCAAAACGTACACTGATGTAACTTTGAAAATTTGTTGAGAGGGGGAAATCCAGAGACATTTTACTATTCGTGACCTCAACAGAAGTATACATTCAGGTCAGCATGTTGTAAAGATAAGATCATCATGACAAACTGACCATGTCCTGTACCACTGTTGTCCACATCTCCGACACACAGGCATCCCTGGTCAAATTCCTCTCCCTCTCCGAGAGCAGCTGACCACCAGTCACGGGCTTTGAAAAGAGACATGGCGCCTCCAACTGGACAGAGCAAAGCAGAGGGGGCAATCTTGATCAATGCATATGAGAAACAAGCATTTGTCTTTACACTGCAGATAGAAATGTCTCTAATTAAAAAAAAAAAAAAAAATAGTTCACACCAGGACATATAACATTTACTATTAAGCAAATGAAATGAAATATTTTGAATAAGCAATGCAGAGTCAGCCCTTTTGCCCTGAAGAGGATTTAGCTTTGGATCTTTGCTCACTACTAAACATTTAGCATGGAGGAGAATGAAGAGGCGACTAGGTGGGGGCAAGCAGCTTTTCTACTTGACAAGTGCTGAGCAGGTGGAACAGGCGGTTAATCCAGAGAGAGAGAATCCCTCCTATCTTCAGCACACTGACCTTAAAGCCTGAGTGGCTTTTAAAGCAAATTAGCTACAAAGGCCTTTTTCTTTTATTTCAATTCTAACAACCACACTTAATTTCAACTGCTTGCAACTACAGACTTGATAAAGACAAACAGTAAATGAGTGAGCATTTGTTTTATAATAACTGGAAGTTTGGACCATTTACATGGAGTATAACAATGCTTGTTTTTCTATAATGCATTTGAAAACAGAAATCTAGTTCTGCAGACTATTTATTTAGCAGTTCAGATATAAAAATAAAATGTTTATTATCCAAAGGAAACAATATATGCGCAACATTAATATCATATCATGTCGTGAAAGTTATAACCTTAAACAATCAGCCTTTGTTTATATGGGTCTCAATGACTTGTAAGAAACCATGACAACACTATTTCATGTGTAGTTAATGGCTAAAATTACAATAATTAACAGCACAGTACTGTTAAAGGATCAACTTCAAACAATTCAGAACAACTCTGGAATACTCCCTGGGGAAGCCCAACGCACCGGAGGGTATCTGGTTTCATTTACAGTTTCTTGCTTGGGAAACATAATTTTTGTGTTGCAACAATAAAAATAATTAATGACATACATCCAGGGTCCGCTTTAATACTAAGCATGAGACAGAACAACTGAACGGGAGCTATCGTCAAGCCCACTGATTTAACTTTAGCTTAGCCGCGGCTAATTAGCTCTCTATCCAACTTCCCTGCCTATAAGCTAGTAGGTCAGGATAAGTCTCCCAATATAACCGGCATTTACCGCCATGAAAAACAAGCATTCGGGGATGTTTCACAATTTTCTAACCTTTACAGAAGCGTTACTCCTCGTTTGTTATTCCTGCTTCACGCAAACATCACATTTCTCATCTTCTCGCTTGGAGCCATCGTCTTGTTGTCATGACAGTGACGCTAAACGGTGAAGAACAGTTAGTGCGCAAGAACGGAAACCAAGGGGTCCATGGGAAAGTAAGTTTTGATTTGAATAATGACTATATAGATTTCTGGCGTTTTTATAAATTATACATTCAGCACAATATATATATATATATATATATATATATATATATATATATATATATATATATATATTATTCCATGTCTTTAACATAGCATAATATCCGAATGTAAATGCCACTTGAGACGTCATATACCACAGCTTGTCGATAAAGGACACGTTTGTCCTTTAAACAAAAAAACATACTCTAGATCCATTTAACTATTAGTGGCTGGTTTTAGATCTTTTTTTTTTTTTTTTTAATGGAAGCAGTGCAGACAAAATTTAGGTAGTTTCATTAGATTAAAACATTTGAAGACTTGAGACAGATTTCCATATCCATGTTCTTGGCTTGAATCAAAAGCCCTGCTTTTATTTTATTTTCCCCCCCATTCTGTGTACAACTCATTCATTTAGGTAGGAATAAAAGCTTGTTGCATTGTGTAAACAATAAAACACTATTGTTGTAGGCTTCTATGTACACAAGTTTTTACACAAAAGAAAATCTATTAAAAAACTACAAAAAACAAACAAACAGATTTTCTTTTAAATCTTTGGATAGATTTAAAGGAAATTTTTACAAGTAAAACCCCCCAACCACAATGCTACTTATTGTTATAGATGTGTAAAAAGTCCTTAATTAAATTTGCCTATTACCACAGTATAATCTCATGCTTGAAATTTATTTAAAATAACTATTAAAAATAACTTGTAGCAAAGCCCCTATACCAAAACTCCAGAAAAATATGCTGCATTTTATATAATTTTATACTTTTTATGTTGTATTGCTAAATTTTAAGATCTTGAAATAGAAGGCAGATTGCCCGCAAATACATTAGATAAATAAAAAAACAGTTTCTTTAATTCAATAGATGTAGATTGAAATAAGACAGATAAACCTTTGGTGTTCCGTTCTGTGATTCAGTCATGGCTTCAGGAAATTTATTGCATGTTTTATTCACAGCATCAAAGAAAACCATCAGCTTATAAAAATAAAACACACCAGTCAGAAAATATATCATAAGCAGTAAAACAATATACATTTCCATATAATTTCCCATATACACAGTGTGACAGTATCCCCCATTTAAATGATAAATATGTTTTTAGTCTCCCATTTCTCAGACATAAACACTATGATAAGAAAAGGCAACATGCAGGTGATAGCAGCACATTTAAAACACAAACAAATCAAAGGGGAACACCGAACACTGAAACAAACGGAGATCATTTAGCTTTAAACTCCAGAAAAAAAATGTCAGAGGCAGTGCTCAACTTTAACCACTGAATTTAAAAAAAGTGATTAAAAAAAACACTTGAACAGGTGTTATACTGGGACTTACAGAACAAGGAACATTATTTTTACCCCTTTTTTTTGAAACACCTTAGATATAATCAACATAAGAATCTTTACTTACAAGCAAATCTGAAAGGCATCAACTTGTTTATGATGTTGTAATTCATTGTAGCAGCCACAAGAGGTCAGCTTCGGGTTTAAACATCATCTCTAACATTCAACAACAGTGTTTGGGTGAATGAGCTATGCTGAGAACATCATGAATATTTCATTTGTAGAATGAAAATCTTTATTTTATTCCTCCTTTGTGAATTAAAAGTATATCAAATTAGTACATTAGAATTAAATAAATATGTAAACATACCTTTTTTTGTACAAGACTGTTTCCAACATCAACAAATCAAAGCTATAGCCATTTGTTTTCTGTATAAAAGAATTTAAAGTGCATTTCCCAGTTGTCGTGATCCTGTCAGTTTCATTTGTATGACCTAAATTCTTCATTTTTCTTTAGAAATACTGTTGTCATTATGTTGGTACTGCCACAGAGCAAGACATTCAACTTGCTTATCAGGAAATAGTTTTCAAGGTCCTTATGATACTAAATAGTTTCTTGTACTTTTAAAATACTAACTTTGGCAGACATGAGTGGACACAAACAGGTCAATATGACACAGCCTAGTAACATTATGCCTCCCTGCTTGAACCTGCTTTATCATGGACAAATCTTACAACATCAAAAATATTTTTAAAAAATAACAGCCATAATGTGTAAGCCACGAGGATGGCGTAACTGTATTTTTTCCTCATATCTCTTTTTATAAGAAAAAAACATTGGGGAATCAACATGAGTAGTTATTTCAGCTAAAGAAAATCCAGAGGCCAATTGTTGCAGCTGTGAAGATTTTATAAATATCAGATGATGTGAAATGTCTTTTTAAAATGCTGTAGGAGATTTGTTTGAAGAAAGAGGGCCGGAAATTAGAGTAGTGGAGGAATTAGACAGAGGTCCGGAGTCTGGCTGCAGTGGGTATGAGAAAGCAGAGAAAGGGGCTGTGGATTCAGGGGTGAATTGGATAATGGAATTATAGAACCTTCTGGAGAATAGCATTGGGCACTTCCAGTGTCTCGTCCTTCACAAGGACAATGTCATAAGAGTCCATGTATTTGTCAAGGTGCTCTTCTACCTGCAGAAATAGCAAAAAACTTGTAAATAAAGCACATTGCTCGATCAACACAAAGCACAAACGACCACTTCAAAGCCTTTCTGGTAAATTTAAGACAGCTGTATTTCAAAAGCAAATCTTGTCAGATCAGGATTGGATTATCCCACATTAAATACAGATACTTTACATCTTTGATTTCTTTCTTCCACTATAAAAAATGGCAAAAATACAACAATAAGAACCAAAGACTTAAAACCCTGATTTAAAACCATACAAAAGGTGAAAAACAAAGTGTCAATTTTAAAATGATTAACGGAAGATGTAATGTGAACAAAGACATGCAAGGTCATTTCAATGTAAAGCAATGGAGGAAATAAATGTATTTCAGTTTAACATTTTTTTCTGACAAAATGGAGAAGAGAATAAATTCCTGGCAAATCAAATGTTTTTCAAACTGTTTTTTTCTACACAACACAAGACTTGAAAAATTGATAGAAGTAAAATATTGTACTTTCACAGACTTTTCAAGAGTGCACAGGAACTATTTTCTGGTCTAGAAAAGACATATACTGTCTCAGCACAAGCTTTTTGCCACATAAAACATGTCTAGGATTATAGGGAAATAGAATTTCTTTAAAAAAAAAAATAAAAAAAAAGGAGACCTGAATATTTGAAATATTAATGGCTTTACCTTGTCATTGAGGAAGCCGACCTTGAGCATGTTCTCCACATTGGGAGCACCGTCGGCCATGGTGAGGTCTCCCAGCGAGTCTCCCAGCAGGATGATGTTACTGTAATCCCTCAGCTGTTTGAAGTAGTCAGTGTTCCGCAGTGCACCTTCGTGTTTGTTGTACACATGGATCAGCTCACCTTTGAATCCCTTTAGCACCCCCTGCAGGACAAAAAGATCCATCACTTGTATTCAGAGTTGACAGAACTCAGATAATTTCTGAATGGTGAATGCACCAAGCTGTTTCAGTACATCAGCTGTTCATTCAGATTGCAACAGAGAGGTAGACTTTGGCAGGTACTGCATATTTCACCTTTTCTCTCAAAGCAGTTTTGTATTTAATGAGGAGAGGACTTTCACAAAACATGAATTCACACCCACATTGGAGACATTTTTTTAAATAACAGGGCATGAACTCATTCTGAGTATACTTCAGTACCACCAGAAAGAATATATGACAGCAGAGTTTCTGTTTCTCATCCTTTTGAACTTTCAACCTCTCTCACTTTGGAAATTGATGAAATTGGAAATGTTGGCAGCATTTTGTAAAGCCCAGCATTACTGTAAAAGTCTACATTTTCTTGGATATACACACAGAGACTGATGTCTATTAGTGACGCTAACAGTGCTAATTGAACTAATCACTCATTTTTAAATAGTGAAACCCTGTTTTACAGCAACTGCTATCTCAAACATCATTATGTTCTCACTATGAATAATTGCTGAGCGTGTACAGTAGCCTAGAAGGAAATATTTTTAAGACAATCAATTATCGTTTGTGTTAAAAATTCAAAACTGGCTCCTTCTCATTAAGAGGAGCTAGTTGAGGTGGCTCGAGCATCAGGTTAGGATGCCTCCTGGATGCCTCCCTGGTGAGGTGCTCCAGGCATATGCCACAAGAAGGAGGCCCCAGGGAAGACCCAGGACACATTAGAGGGACTATGTTTCTTAGCTGGCCTGGGAATACCTTGGGATTCCCCGGAGGGCAGCCCAGGTGGCTGGGGAGAGGGAAGTCTGGGCCTCCCTTCTTACCCTGCTATCCCCGCATCCCAACCCCAGATAAGCAGAAAAAGATGAATGGATGGATGAAAACTGGTAGAGACCAGTACTGGCTAAGCTCTACAAAACTAGTGAATGGAAATTAGCATAGATTTGTTGTTTCTATTGTTGGCTCGTTAATTTATATATTTATATGTTTATATATAAATATGTGTGTTTTTTGTACAGAATACTTATTTTACCTGCACCAGTAACACTTGGATGTATGTATATGTATATATACATATAGATATTTATGTATACTTTGGCAGCCAAGCAACAACGTTTTGTTACCAAATGTGGAATGACAATAAAGTAAGTCTAAGTTTATAAATATGCGATTGGTGTATTTCTTCTTATGTTTAGCTGTTTAATGTGCCAGTAACGTAGAAAAAAGATGACTTACTTTGTCATCAAAGTCCATGAAGTTAGAGACGACCTTCATATTGGGGTGGTAAACGCGAGCCTGGCTGATGACTTCCTCCAGCACATCCCCCAGACCCGCAGAGAAAATGAACACAGGCACGTTGTGCTGATGCAGCCGATCAAAGAACTGCTCATATCCGTCTCTGCAACAAAACAAGCAATCAGTTTATCCTGCTGTCTGACTAAGTAAACAAATCCACATAGAGGTCTCATACATTGACTTCATCTGATCCTCTGGAGTTACCTGAGGACTAGGTCAGACTCCCTCACTACCTCCGGCAGTTTGTGCTTCTCTAACCGCTGCTCAACAAGCAGCGAGTGGGACTTAAAATACCTGGAAACAAACACATCTTTAGGAAAGTCCAACTGTAGGAGCTGCAAATCACAGGTCACATGATTTGGAGGCGCCTGAATTACCATTCCACCATAAAAGGGTATTTCTCTTCCATACTCAGGTGAGGGTCAATCTCAATGGGATAATATTTATGCTTCAGCTGCAGCAGCTTCTGCCTGCACTCCTCTGTCACTAGTTTGCAGTTATCAATAACATCTGTGCAGAAAAAAGATAATATTAATAATATAATATGTGTTTCCAGCCTGATTCCAATGAAGGTGTAGCATTTGTATGTATTACCTCGAAATGTAATACTTACTGTGCAAAGTCGGACAGCGTTTTCCATTGACAGCAAATTTGCTTATTGTCATGTCAAAGTCTGTGATGACCTAAAATGTTCAAAAATCATTTTACTTATCAGAAGTTTGGAGAGGAGTTTGATAAAACAGGCATCAGAAGAGAAAACCGTGTCTGTCCAAAGACTCTAAGAACAATTCAGCAATGCTTCAAAGGAGAAGGGGTAGTAAGTTGGAGCAAATATCAAGATTTGATGATGTACCTGGAGTTTGGAAGCTCCTCCTTTAATGAGGCCACAGATGATCTGCTCCACCCTCTCAGGGTCTCTCATGTGCACCGTGGGTTTCTCAAACTGAGGCATCTGGAGTTAAACACAGAAAAAAAGACAGAAATGGGAATAAAATTTAATAGAGCAAAGAGTTTTGTCAAATAAAAGAACAGTTGAAAAAATAAAATAAAAAACATAATAAAAACTGAGTAAAAAAAACCCCATAGGCAACCACATTCTATATACAATATGCCTGACGGGAAAAATACAAAAAATAAACAAATGAATTCATAAATGTAGTGATTTAAATATATTGGGACCAGAACAAAAACCCATTCCTTTAACAAGAAAATCAAAAATTAAGATGCAGATGAGGAATCAGAGGAGTAATGTACTTGGACTGACTTGTACCAACATTAACTGTGATCTACATTTGCTTTAAGAGGAGTGGCAGATGGCATAGAGACTACATGTTGTCTCTTGTCATTTTGTATACCAATTTTTGAATTCTTATATATAGGCTGCAGAAAATTAACATCATGTTCCTCATTTCAGACATGATACCAGAATAAGTACAATGGGGTTCTTGGCTTTCTAACAGAAATCTTGTGACTGTGGATGCAGAAATGAGCAAAATAAATCCTGCTGGTCTCAGTTTAGTTTGAGACCAGATATCCACTGCAAGCTAATTTATTTCTCAAAAGAATAAATGCTTGTTGGCAAACTTACATTTAGTTTCAATATAACTCTTAATTGTTTAGTTAAGACTGGAGATACACCCAAAACAACCAACCCGCCCAAGAACACAGCTTCAACTTATGCAATCAGAACTAGACTTTCTAACATCTCATATATCACTCTGATCCTTCAGACACATGATACTCAGAACATAAGCTATAAATAACCATGAAGTTTTTGGGGGTTTTTTTCCAACTAAGATGTCACGTAGAGAAACAAAGCAAGCAGAGTCAAAACAACTATAAAAGTTATTTTTTGCTGAGAGTCAAATGCATTTGCCATACTACTCGTCTAATTTCATGTTAGTTTACAGCCTTATAAAAATTGTAGTTTAAAAACTCTTTAGAGGGCAGGCTTTGCGGTTGGATAGAGTTCAAAGCATCGCTTGTAGAAACATGACAACAGTAATTACAGACAAATTGCCACTATTTTGCAAAATGTTTATGATATTATACACATTTCTCTGCATTTTGTATATATTATCTCCTATGCAACATCGGATTTTAGCAATGTAGATTACCAAATTAATGACTCCCTTTTAATTTTCTTGATACCAGTATCAGTACTCTAAGAAACAAGCACAGGTATTTCAGTAAGCAAACAAGCTGCATACCGGCACATACAAGCTTACCTCTGGTCTGTTGTTGTTGCAGGAACAAGAGTGAAGAAAAGATTGTGTGTTTGCGCAGGGTTTATATACCCACAGAAACAGGCGGGAAGAAAAAGGGGGAGGGGAATGTTGACCAAAACTGATTAGACAATGTAACCCCTCCCCAGCCCACAGGCTCAAACACACAAACACACTGACACTTCTAGTTCACACACACACAAAGTCCACAAATGCAGGGGACGACAAACAGATGTGGTAATGGGCCAGCAGTGTTAGACTTTTTCCAGTAGTGTGACCTCTAACCTTTAAATTCAATTAGAGGGGGAAACCTTGCTTTCAGAAGTACGCCTGCTGAATACTCATATTTCTAACACACAATCTACTCCACACACACACGCAATAAATAGCCTAAAGCCACATTAGAGGTCATAAGGGTTAAGTTACTGGGTCTGACCAAACACTGGTCCAGAAGGAGCGCATGCAGGGTTTCCTCCCACTGAAGGAAAGGCCTACAGGACCATGAGACCCCTCTGTCAGGGAGTCTTGCCAACTCCTGATAATTTCAACTGCAGAAATGTTCCCTGATTTCAAAACTTTGCCTGAAGTGGTGCTTCGAATTCCAGTCTCCAGTGTGCCAGCATAGTGACCATCCTCCAAATCAACTTTAAAACCTCGAGATATTTGATTAAACACAAGCAGGTGTGCAATTCATTCATACCAGGACTAAGTTGTGAGACTGTGAGTTCAGGCCATAGCAAGGCCTGAACTCACAGTCATACAACTATGAGTGCTCATAGTTTATGAGCACTCATTTTATTTCATTGTTTATATGTAATTATTAGAGCTTCAGTCAGTTTTTTATGTGTGAGGGACCAAAGTGTTTTTTTTCTGTTCAGCTTAAATCATATAAAAATTTTATTTTAAAAATTGATGAATAAAAATAGATTATGACAGAATTTTTGTGATACTTTAAAGAGTTTTGTCTTTCTGTTGCGGCTTTAATATGCAGAGATGCAGTATCAGTGCATTTCTCAACATGTCTGAGACTCAGATCATTGAACATGTTAATCTGTTTTATCTCAAGTAGCTGAGAGAACAGGCAAACGCCAGATCAGTAGAAGAACAAAGAGATGTTGTAGTGTCTGGTTCGTAAGACTTTGGATACAGTCAGTGTTATTGTGAACAGTTGACATAATAATGACACAAACCTGTGTGTCAAGCTCAAAGAAGGTCTGTGTGCTAAATTCGGCACCCTTGATGTAATACTAATAATAATCAATTGTATTTATAATGCACTTTATATCTCAAATTGAAATCTCAAAGCACACATTCACACACGGATAATGGCAAGCTACTGAATGCCAACCCTGGGTCAGGCTGACAGCAAGGCGATCCACTGATTACAAGGAAAACTCTTACTGCCATACCACCATCTCCACACCTTATCACCACCACATCGTTCCCAAGTAATTTATGGTCAGTATTAGTTACATTCAATTTCTAGAAGCTTCTAAAATCAACTTGTGTTTTAATTCCTACACAAAATCAGAATTGAGCAAAAATTTTACTTGGCAGACTTTATTTATTGCAATGTAAATACTGCAAAAATGCTGCTCCTCTGCTTTCTGAGACTTTGGGGCTCCCATGACCAACATTCTGAAAGAAACTCTGGTCAAAAGTTTAGATGAGTTACACTTGTTGGACAACAGCCAACAATACGAGAGTATATAAATGCTCTGAGGGAAACCTAATTAAACATGAAGCAATCATTTCTACAAACCTGTCCATCAGAACAAACAGTTCTACTTATTTCTATGAAATCATAATGTTCAGTTACATTCATCATTCATTTATCAAATGTAATCATCTCTTCAGTTCACAGAATGAACAATCTTTCAGTCACTTTTTAAATAACATTACATCAGATGTTTGACTGAAGACTGACAACAAAGTTTGTTGCATTTTTAGCAGCTTCTTCAACTATTTATCCTACAGCTTTGATTAACTGGGTCCACTAATTCAATCTCTAAATTTGAATTATTGTTTTAATACAATAAAGTCAGGTATAGGCAGGAAATAGTAAGTCACATACAGCACAAGCAGGAGGCTGATATAAAGTATGTAACTTATAGGTGTATGTTTCCTGGAGTCAGGATCTGGTCTGTAATCACCTCCTGACTGAAGGAATGTACAAAATTTAGCTCTGCATTTTCAAATGATAGATTGTCTGATTTCTCATCCAAAAATCATATCCTGCAGATTTCTGGGAACACGTGGCTAGATTTCAACTTGAACCTTGAACGCTTTCCACTATCAGTGTCTTGAAAAACAGTTTTTCTTGTACTATAGGAAATGGAATTATACGAAGTACAAGGATAGTGACTAAAGTGTATAAAAGTATTTTCAGTACGTGGAATTACAGGGGAATCCTGACACATCTGGCAGACAAATTAAATTGTCAAACCTCAAATACAGCCAAAAAACAAACCCCTGTTTCTTCCTTGCGTTCAACTAACCAAATGTGACACCTGAGCAAATGATAACCTCTGTTTGCTCAGAGCCAGCATAAATGTGACTACAAAATAGTCGATTGTCTGGCACCAAACTTCTGTCAGCAGCAACAATCTGGACCCGCTGGACTATGGAAAGAAAACAGTTATCAATCAGCATGGGGGTGGAGGGAATGGGGTCACTAGTTTCAAGATATGCCAGGAGTATAAGAACGTACATTTTTGAACCACTAATGTTTTGTCTGTGGTTTGAAGTCCATGAGATAAAGTGACCAGAGTTGCTTTCTGAGACTAAGAAAACAGAATAATTAAGTATTGCTGCAAATTGACAGTCAGCTGGTTGAAGAAAGTCTTTCAACCAGCTAACTGGCCATCTCTAGGGTAAAACACTTTTGCTTCTCTTTAAGGCATGACAAATTTAAATATTTTGAGATTTAACCATGGCCACAAAAAGCAGTCAGTGTGAAAACTAAAGAAACCAAAATCTATTATATTAAGCTCATACGGTTTTAAACTGATATCCCATGAGAAGAACAACCCCTAAGCAGCCAATTGCAAACTATAACTACATGAGCAGATGGATTGAATAATTCAGCTGTTATTAAGTCACATAGCAGTAAACAAATGTTATTTCTTTAGTAGTGGTAGAACAGGATAAGTATTGTTTATTTTCTAGTATAAGTAAAATAATAATGTTACACTGTAAATTTCTTGATATGTTAACTAGAGAGTCTTAAAGTTATGAAACAATCAAGAGTAAGTTTAACAAAAAAGTTGAGTTTTCTATAAGAAAATATTAAAATTATCGTCTTTGCAAAAATAATTTAGTGAATTCATAAGAATCATTTAGTTGTATTTTGTATGATTATTTCTGGCCAATCTGCTTGGCTTTTAAAGCAAAAACATACCTTCAGATATTGGCAAAGACAACATCACAAACATTACTAAAGGTTACACTGGCAATCAAGAAGTACTGTGTCAATAATCATTCGACTTCAAGATCATTATAAAAAAAAAGACAAGGACGCCTATAGAATGAGGTTCAAACATTGTTTGCCATGGGAGATGGATGTATTGGTTTAATGCTTAATTGAACACAGGATTTTTCAAACTTGTTTGAAAACTAATCTGACTGTCACAGCAAGAAACCTAAAAATGGTGCTAATAAATCGAAATGACTTTAAAAGCACTGAAGGCGACTGATCAGTTATCGTAAAAAACAAAAAACTTGCCACCCCAGTCGTGGAATAAAATCTGATAAATGGCTGTTGGACCAAAGGTTACAGAGTGTCAGACTGCTGTGGACACAACCTGAGGGATGACTAACCTCAGGACTGTGGCTTTAATCAGATCCACCTTTGACATACAACTGTGCGTTTACTGATAGGGCTGCAAATTTTGCTGTCCACACCTTTTCTCCTAAAAGCACTACATCATCGAATAATGCTGCTGCAGCATCTGCATTTTACTACTATTCGCAGTATCGAGCAGGTGATCTCACTAAAAACCTTAAAACTCTAAAAATGGATTCTATTGATACCCTAAGATTAGAGATGCATTTTTTTTACTTTCTTTTAAACATATATATGCAATGTTTTTACAAAATAGGAAGACAAAGTCTCTTGCTCGGAGACACAGCCTGAGTGAAGAAACTGACTCTGTGGCAGCCATTTTTTGCAAAGGTAAAAGTCTACACAGTTTGTGTGCAGAATGTCTAGAGTCTGCAAAGATTTTGGCCAGCAACACTTGTGACAACAATATATTTTAAATGGCTTGCATTCACACATTGCGTACCAGTTACATACAGACTAGTCATATTTAATAAATCTGAATATGCGTTCAGATAAGATAAGGGTTTGTCAGATTAAAGATAAGTTTTGAAAATAAAAAACTTTTATGTAGGTATTAAACAACCTTTTTTTATTAACCCCACAAGTCTATTATTTTTTAATGGGCTTATGTAATATTCTAATTTTAAATGTCATGTTTCCATTACCAACAAGTGAAAAATCCTCATAATTAACAGAAGCAAAGGCTTCCACACTATGTAATGTGTTTTACTTAATAATGAAGTTCCTATAGCAAATGAGATTTTCAGTAATATTCAAATTTATTGACTGGTTTTGTTTTTTAGCTAGTTGGACTCATTCAGTTCTTTATCAATACACCTGATACAGATTTTAGAGACCAAAACACAATAACTCAGGTTAGTTCACAAAATAAAAGGGTTGAAAAATTGCAGTTTATTTGAAACTGATGTCACTGTATAACAATTTCTTATGTTATGATGTAGCCCTATTACATCTACTACCGATACAACTTTTGCAACAATACATATTGATAAAACTGTCTTGCATTTTCAATTATTACTTGAGCACAAAAAATATTTATCAGTATTGTTAATTATGTCTCCATCTATCTTCCAGTCAAGTTATGTTCCCATAACACTCTAAACTAGATGTTTGGCCCCATTCTGTCTCTTGCCTAAGTTATAAAATTAACATTAAATAAATATTCCACAGAACTGATCAGTCAAGCATGTGTGATATCAGCATCCCAGTAAATATATAATTATGATGAAATATGCTTAGCTGTGCCCACATTGGTAGCTGCAATGTTTGTGATAATGAAACCCATATGTTTCTAATGATAAAGCATTCTGGAGAAAATATGTTGGTGAAACCTCAGGAAAACTATACCCACCCCTTTGAAGCTTCAAATGATAAAAACAAGCAGCATTACTCAAATCCTTATTAATTCATGCTTGCCAAAAGTGACTAGTAGTACTTTTCAAATTCTCTCTGTCAGATCTGACTTTGGTGCGCGTGTCGATATTAGAAAGGTTTTGATGAACAATAGGAGAAAAAATAGCAAAGAGGTTTTGAATTTTTTTAAAATATTCTTTTAATGTTTCCTGATTTTAAACATTTTCCAAACCAATCTTTAAATCAGTCTTGCCTGTTTTTGACAACTACAGAACATTCAGTTTTGCAGATACTGTTTTATCAGTATTTATTACCAGAACAGCATGTTTCTTCTTATAACCTCTATATAGTAGGAGTGAAGAACATAATGCTATGATTCACAACAGTGCAATCAGTAAGACTAAATCCCAAGACCGTAGGGGAAAGTTTATGTCCATCTCTAAAGAACAACAATGCCAAGCAGAAAGATATTGAAGATGTAAAGAAGGAAATTTTACTATGTTCTGCCCTCCAGAGGTCAACAGAGCAAAACACACTTTAAAACAAGCATTAAAACAACCTAAATGAATCTGCATCCAGGTTACAAGTATTAAAAGCTAAAGAAGCATTGTATTCCTGTTTGAGATAATATTAAGACATGCTATTACAGCGGCTGACTAAAGCTTCCTTTTACTGTAACCACATTGGTAGCTGCTATGTTTGTGATAATGATGGCCATCTGTCACTTATAACAAAAACAACCAGCACGGATGAGGATTTAGTAAATGAACTGAACTTTTATTTTAAAAAAATGTATGTTTTCAGCTTTGTGCCAAAAAAACCCTTCTGAGTTGCAAATACACTCAATTCACATGGTTTGTATCTGGGTATGACTGAGAATGCACTGGCTTTTTGTAAGCATTTTAACACATGACTTTAAATAGTATTTTAAAAAAGGGAGTAGTCAGCAGCATGATCATAATGTTAAAAAGATTATCTTGAAACTTGATTCAGAATGCGGTGCCATGCTGTCATCACCTTTATTCATCTATAATCTAATCATAATAAAAGTTTACAGTGCGAGTCAGACCAAAATTCAAGGGAGGAAATGTAAGTGCAGTTAAACAATATTAATAATTTTTCACTCTACTTTGTTCATCTGGAGGAGATCATAACTGTAGAAAAATGAGGAATAGTATAATAAACTTTAAAATATTACAAATGAGTTAAAGGTGTTTATAGTACAGATTTTTCCTTCAGATAAATAAATTGGTTAACCAACAATTTAAAAAAAAAGGTCAGTTTGTTGGTACAAATGTTAAAACTCAATGAATGTAAATATATTCAAAAGTTTAATAATCTATCTATCTATGGAAACAGATAGCAGACTTTTTCCACATTTACTTTTTCCATACCGTTTTCTCAAAATAAAGAGTTGCTTTTTCTTGAGATAATGAGAAGCCTAAATGCAGAAACCAAATTTTCCAAGACTAACTTATCTCAAGAAAACTATCAGGAAAAGGTTTATGCAGAAACCTCTCAGTTTTTGTGTCTACCTGAAAGCTAGATTTACAAATAATTTTCATTTAACAGGTGCAATTAAATTGTCTTTAGGTTCGATATTATCAATGATTTCTCTCCACTCTGCAGAATGGAGAGAAATCAACACAAGCGTACATTAAAATACTTTAAATACACATCCCTGATGTAATGCATTAGTTGATATCCTTTTTTGATATGGTTTAAAAAAAATTTATGTTTAAAAATGAATTTTTAAACATAACTTTTACATCCTTTTTTTATAAACAATTCCATAGCACATTTGTTTCGGTAAACTTGAGCTATGGAGGTGGAATCTGTGGGTAAGCAGACAAACATAAGAAAAACACCCACGGATATAAAACATATTCTCTTTGACAGATCTTTGTGTGTGTTTTGCTGATATATAAACTTGTTTCAGTCCGGATGTTTTTGCTTACCGACAGCAGCAGGAAACATTAACAGTAGAGGGTAACAAGTTTCCACGCTGTGGATCACAGTGGGAAACTGTCTCTGTCAGGCAGCCAGTCGCTACTACGTCCCAGTTTAATTTCCTTACCAGAAGACTGGATTAGTAGAATAGGAGAGTCAACAGAGAAAAGCTTGTTGGCCTGTAATTTGGCTTTTATTCTGTGTCCATTTTAACCTTCCAGCTTTCTGAATAAAAGTGAATCTTATTAGGATAGAAAAAGTAAGACAGTGTTATGTGAGAAATCTAGTTTGATTCTCAATGGAAATTTGGCAAAGCTGGAAAAAGTATTGTGACAAAGTATTGTGTTATGGTTTATTTTCACTTCACCTTAACTGATGCTGTGTTGGTATTCTTTATGCAAAATAAGACAGGATGATGTTGCTACTGTTTTTTGTTTTGGTTTGTTTATGGGTTTTTTGCCATTTTAAGTTAAAAGGCTATACTGCTACGTGTATGTTATTGCTCTTATTTTATATTGTGTGTCTATTTGAACTTATTCAACTTAATATTGTTGCACATGTGCGAACCCAGAAAAAAGTCTGGCTCTGTTTAATAATATTTGTATGCAGCTATATAGTGCTTAACTGAACTTGAAATAATTTCAGGGTTGTTTATGCCGTTTCCATGTGAATGCAGTGCAAGTTTGTGTTGCAGAAGCTTGCATAACCTGAAGGAAGCCTGGTCAAGCGAACACAGCGGCACAAAGCTGTTTTCAGGGCAATGAGAAGTTGGTAGAGAGCTGAACTGACCAAGAGCTCAGCTGCTAAGACTTTGAGGTTAAAGTAAAAAAGCGTGCAGGTCCTTCTGTCCGGTAAAAACTGGCTGGTGACCTCTAAACAACAGATTCCGTTTTAGGGGACCAGCTGCGCAGGCGCAGTGCATCAACCAAGTTAAAATGCGCGAAGATAAAAAATAAGCGCGAGGTTTTCTTTCCGTTCATAATCTTTATAATAAATGTCGCCATCTAGCCTGGGTAATATTCCAATCTAAATGTAGTAGAGCTTTATTTTGAAGCCCACATATCCTACTTCCTGTTTCATATCAACGTTAGGCTACTTAACAGCGCAGTTAGAGAGTACTTTAACTCACCATCTCTATGATCTTCGTTTTCTTCCCAGCTCGCTTCTTCTTTGCTACGATGTACTGGGCCAGCGCCACACCGCCGAACACGACACAGACACTAGCGCTGGCTGCGGCTCCGACCTTCACCATGGCCGTCCTGTCCATGACGGTCCGGTGCGCTGCCGCTCACCAGCTCTCCGCACGAAAAGTCCCGTCCTCCTCCGATTAACAACGGGCGCCTTCCTACTGGTGCTGCTCACACACAGAACCAAAGATCGTCTATGCAGAAAGAGACTGGTTGCTCTCACTTATGATAAGCTGTAATTATATAAACAACATATAAACTACTACATTCTCAAAATCTTTCAGGGTCAAAGATGCCACAATGAACAAATAAATAATCTGTCAAATAAAAATGTATGGCCGCTTAAAGAAAAAAAAAAATATATATATATATATATATATGGGGGGGCGTGTGTATATATATGCAGTCTTATTTAACAAATTGAAATGTAACTAAAAAGTTAATTTGTAAATTGAAACATGGTGGGTTGGTTTTCAAACATTTTTTTTTCAAAGGATAATTTCTAAAAAGTGAACATAACACTTGCTTAAATGCTGTTTTCAAAAGCTAAATCTTGACAAACTAATCTTAATCTTGAGGCTTTTGAGGTTTTTTTCTTCTTTTTTATTAATTAACATCATGTAGGCCTGCTGCATTGCCTGTTCACACAGAATGCGAATCAGTTAATGACATGGCAGCATTACAACCAAAGTAGGTTACATTAATTATGTTTTTGCTTTATTGGGGAAAAACCTTTTATCTTTTTACCTGACAGAAAACAATGGCTAAGCAAGTAACTATGTAGCCACAGGCTAGAATATTTCTGAAAGTGCAGTCCATGGCAAAACATGCTGTGTATTCAGAGATGTAATCTTTATTTCTACTTGGCTAACACTAACACATAAGGTTGAAATAAAGTAACAAAGCACATGTTCTATCTAATGTATTAAAGTGTAACTGTTTTAGGCTTAATATCTACTTTTCATCATTTTATACTTCTCAGCATTCTAGACAACAGCCATATATGAGCAAAGACAAACGTGAAAAAGAGTTCATGTTTGTGAAAATGAATTAGCCCGCTGAGTGCATACTCATCGTCTGAGCAAAGTTTTACAACATATTTTGCATAACAGCCAGGCAAATAGCTATTTTCCCCTCTAGTATTCTTCTGTTTTAATCAAATGTGCAGAAATTCAAAAGAAATCTCCCATCTAAAAGATGTATTAAAGTGTACAGCCTGGTTTTATAATAAAATACAAATATATATATGAACACATAACGCCTTGTATGAGGGAGATCCATCATGTTTTGGGGAGGAAATGTTTTCATTTTTAATGCAGTTAGTAAATAGCATGTTTACTAACTGCATTAGTCATGGTCTTTCTCTAATTAAAAAAATGTGCTTTAAGTAGGCATGCTGAACCTGCTGCAAGTTCTCTTAAAGAAAGGACAGTAACAGAAACAGCCTAAACAGTAGATGCAAAGGGAAACTGAAATATCTCCTTTTGATACGAAAATGACTAAGGAGCAGCTGCAGATTCAAGCTTGGAAAGATGTAATTGGGAGATGGAATTAGGCAAATGTTCCTGTCTCTTAAAAGCTCAAGTGTACAGTTTGACCTTATGAAATTACCTTTAAACTTTTTTAAAAGTAATTTAGATTTTAAAATAAATATCCATTCATCTGTATGTGTACCTATAGAAAAGAAGGTTCTTGATTGTGCTACCCATTGCTTATTTTGTTTTGTTGGGCCCAATTCTTCTGTCATACATCGATCTTTGGGAATTTTAAACAACACTTGCAATTAAGGCCTCCCTAAACTGCAAGTGTATTTTTTGGTATAATTTTTTGCTCAGTTAGACTTTGCATTTGAATCATTTGTGGTTGGTAGAAGAATAGTATATAAGTATTGTAAGCAGTATTGTTGCTGCAACAGAGAACAAAAAACAAGAAAATTGTCATAGACTTTGCATCAATGACAATTTGTGTTTGATGGCCAAATCCATGGCCACGCTCCTTTGTCGGTAACTCTATTTATGCACAATTTATTTTTTCATACAAACACAACACTTTAGTTTCAATAAAAACATTTATTAGTTGATTTGGATACATTTGTTCTATTTGTTAGCACGCACATTTAGTTAACATATGTATTTATATTAACTTAAAGTTAATTTTGTTTGCTTAAGATTAATTCTTTATTTTCCTGCCGGTACTTACCTGCCTTGGAGTTGCCTGGCAACAGATGGGGCCCAGGGCTCAGCAGGCTTAAATGCTGATTGGACTGCACCACTAGTTCCTGCTAGCAGGGGGAATTTGTAGTTTCTTTGTTTAGATAAGTTTTGTATTTAAGTACCGTAAATATTAATATTTAAAGTTTAATATATTTGATTTTCATTTTGAGTCTTTAGTTTAGCAAAACTTAGCTGTACTGTTATTTGTTTTTGTGTTATTTGTAATTGAATTCTGTTTAGTTACCCCTATTGTGTCTTATGAACTCAGTTTATCTTTTGTCATTTATAATCTTTGGGTTAAAATAAAATAAAACCCAATTTTTCTAATATATCCTGTGAATCCTCCTGCTTTTAACTCGGCCCATAACAATGTTGTTTATAGTTCTTAACTGCTGGAAAAATGAGGAGTGAGATCTTGGTAGTCGTGATCTTGATGGTGGTCACAAAACTAGAAGCAAATAGAGTAAGATGCTGGCTAATCCTTTCTTACTTTCTTTTAAGTCTCCAAGTACTGACTTTGATTTCATTTTACAATTGGTTAAAAAATGTACTGCTGAAAAGTGTTCATTGGACACATCTCATGTGTTCCATTATTCCATTTACAGTTTCAGTTTAGAGATATACGTAATATCTTTTAAAACAAAGTGCAATGGGAAGTTTAGTTATAAGCAGTTTGCATGCCATCCTATATTTCAATTAACCTGTAATAAAGGGAGATTTTGCATAATAGCCATCCCTCTTAGCTGTCTCACACTGGTTTTCCTCAGACAGATAAGTATGACAAACTACATGCAAATATCATACATACATGAAGTTTGACCATATCACCAATATATAAACAATGTATTACTTTATTCTATCCATCAGTACAAAAGACAATTCTCACAGCAGCAGAATGAGAACCACCTCCGTACAGCTAGAAAATAAACTAAAGTTAAATGTATTAAATAAAAGTGGAACCTGAAAAATAACTCATCTTGAGGGCAGAACTCGTATATATACCCTCTGTATCTTGCACCGATGTTCTCAAGTGAAAAACCAACGAGTGTTAATCTCATTCTGAGGGCTGACTCATTCAAATAAGTCTGGGAAACAGTGGCAGGACTATTCAGGTGGATTATAGCTCCCTCACTTCCTCAGCAGACGTCCACTATTTTACTGGAGGTAAGATTCTTCAGAGCTTTATTGGATTAAAAATGACAGTGTTAAATAGTAACTGAGAACAAGGTGCTAACACAATGAATCAGTATATAATGTCTTTGTCTAATTTAAAATGTGCTGATGTCTTTGTCAATTCAAGCTTTCCTGTTTATTTTCTGGGACTTCTTTCATTTAAGACATTAGCTTCTAAAGAATAAATAATTAAAAAAGCAATGAACATGACTGGTTGCTAGGTAGGCCTGGGGGTAGAAGTATAAATTTACCAGAAATGCTGAATCGTCAAACTAAACAGCTAATTTTTATGAAAATCAGCAGCAGGATGTACAGTGGCTTGCAGCAGTATTGATAGGCCTTTAACTTTTTAAATTATTTACATTGCAGTGTGTTTGTATTAAAATCCCCAGAGTCAATACTTTGTAGAGCCACCTTTCACTACAAAAACAGCAGCAAAACCTTGAATAAATTGCCAAAAAATATTCAGATTGTCAGTTTTTCTCAACACAAAGCACATTGAAGACAAACCAAATAGATACATTCTGGTTTCATCAGACCACAGCATCTTTGTCCAGTTTGATGTGCATTCCTCGCAACTTGTGAAACTTTACCTCTTCTTATTTGATTTCAATAAAGCCGTTTTTCTTGACGTTACTTCACAAGCAGATTTGTGGAGTTCACAATTATTTTTTCTTTACTTGTCAAATTTTCTCCCCCAGTTTCAATGGATCTCTTTTGTTTTGATTATATTGTTTTATAACTTAGCCCTGCTTCAAACCTTTTCATAGCTGGAACACTAACCTTTCTGATGAATTCATGAACAAGAATTCAAGCCTATTTGGGAGTGGCTGAAAACACTTTTCAGTATTTTTATTTTACAAATCATGTGTCCCTTTCTTTCCACTCATACTTCTGTCTCATTAAACTTTGATGAGACACATTGACTTTGTGGCTACAACGCGACAGAATGTGTGTTAATGGATATTAATACTTTCACAAGGCACTGGATAAGAGATGCTGCAGCAGACGGCAGTAAGAATTTACATTTACAGTCACTGTGTGCATACATGAAGAATAATAAAGTGCTCAACTGCATCACTGGCTCTTAACATAAAAAAGTAATTTGACTATCCTAGACTGCTTCCCTATATTAAAAGTTTTAATCAGCTTTTGAGGTTTATTGTGTTCTATTCTATAGCAAAGAGAGACATTTAACATTAGTACTTTTATCCCTTTTCCTGAATTAACCAACATATACAGTATGTTGCTTATCTTGCAAGGGGCAACAGATGCCAGTTGTGAACAAAATAAAACCATTTGAGGAGGGAAATTGTACCGCTCATGGGAAAGTCTTACGAGAGTCATGCAAACATTCTGCAAACATAGAAGCAGATAAGAGATGTCTTTTCATGGTTTGTTGAAGGACAGAACTGGACACGTGCAGAACAAGTCAGAAGTGTACGAAAGAAGGCTGTTTCCTTTGATTCAGTAAACTCCATGTGTTTCAGATGAAGGTAAGAACTTTGAAACGACTATTGCTGGTTCAACTCCTAAAAGATAAGACACAATCCGTCTGAAATAAATTTGTCTTTTTAAAATGTTAGAAAATTGTTTTTTGAAGTTGTATGACTTTAGTTAAAACAATTGTTTCACAAGTCTGACATGTCCATCTCAGATCTTGACTGCTTAAAAAAATGAGGAAGCAACCCCGGTGGGTGTAATCCTTCAGCTTATGATCACAACTCTGGAAATGAGTGGAGTAAGTTCCTTTATCACTGCTACATTTAAAAAAATTATATCCAAATGTTTTGGTTTCAGCTAGTTTAATCATTTTCTGTTTACTCTAAATGTGACTATGCATTTTCTTCCATCCACAGTTCCAATTTGGAGACATAATTTCTTATAAAACAAAGTGTAAAGCTGGAATTAGATACAAACATTTTGCTGTCTATGTGGGAGATGTAAATATTTGTGGGAAAAATGCAGAGCACAACGTTTATGAACTAGCAAGTAAATATCAGTAACAACAATCCAATAGAAATAAATTATATTGATAAACTGCTTATTTCTCATCTGTTATTTGTTTACAGAGAAATATCATGGTAAATCGTATAAATTTGCTAAACTGAAAATGAATGAAGAGCCGGAGGTGAACAATTTCCTTGATGACTATACAGACCCTTTAACAGGAGTGACATATGGTAAAGGAGACGACAAGGACATAATTAAACGCATCACTGAAACGTATCAGAGCAGCACAATATATGGCTTCCTTCACAACAACTGCGAACACATTGCTACCTACGTCCGATACGGAGTCAGGGTGGCAGTGCAGGTACGTAACAGGTTGCATTCATTTTTCGAGCATCTTACGTTTAGAAGCGCAAACAAGGAAGAAGGAACAATGACTCAGATTAAGAAAATGACAAATTTTCTTTCAGTCATCAAAACAGATTGTCTAACAAAATACCTACTTACTAAACGTAGGCTTAATACACCAACAAACAGCAAAAGTATCCTATTTTCTCACTTATCAACAGTACAGAGATTAATATTAACATGTATTTCTAGTGCTATCTGTTGGTTATCTTACAGATTTATATATTTGTAGTGTGAAAACTGCATAATATGTCCATATACATTGAATTTAAGTGATTAGATAAATGGAATAGTCTTCACAGTATACTGTATAAAAATCCCTCAAAGAAACTTAAATTCAGCAATTCAATATTTATCTGAACATTACTGATTGAGACTGATCATACATCATTTATCTGGATTACTTACTAGATGTTTTAATTAATTTGCTGCCATTTGTTTCTATTATTTTTTAATTGGCATAAAGGAAAAATAATTTAAAATCTTAAAGTTAAAATCCCCATGAAGGTGCCCGTTTTACTGCCAGAAACTGTTGGGTTTTCTATAGCAATTGGCTTTAAGACTTTTTGAGGTGTTCAGTTGAGAGATTAAGCTCTTTGTGTATATTAGTTTACAACAAAATGTCAATGTAGCATTTTGAAGGGAGTCGTTACTTGGGTTCTCCCAGCACAGCAGCTGTCAGAGGCTTTTCACCCTACTTTTAAAACTTCATGATTTTGATGATGAAGGTCATCATCATGACCATCAGTGGACATTTGCCTCAAATTGCATCACTTCAAAATCTATGTACAGACACAATCCCTGAAACATTATAATGTGCTGTATATGCTTGAGTTAAACCTTAATTCATTTGAGGTTCTCCCTGTGATCAGAATATACTTAATAGAGGGGAAATTGCTTATTGACAAGCTACTCCATCCAAAGTGTAAAATATTAGCAGATACAAAAGTAACCATAAGCAATATAAAAAATATATACAAACCAATTAAATTATTTCTACTCTGTTCATGTCAAATTATTTTTGTAATGACCTGACCATGATGTGTATAATTCCTTGTGTTTTATTTACAGTTCAACATGACTGGTGAGGGTCTCGTATTTGGCAATGATAAGTTTGACAAAAAGCATTTGCTGGCGCACTTGAGGAAAAAGTCACAATGGTCCTCGCATCACAAAAATTAAGAAGATTTTTGTGAATGCGCGTGCATTTAGAAGACAGAGTTTCAGAGATGTCAACATGGACACTGCACCTGTGGAAGGATAATCTGTAGCAACTTGGAGACCATCTGTATTGAAGAACACAAAGTCTGCAGTTTCAAAGAGACAAATAAATAGGAAAATAATATTTATAGCTACTTTAATTATTATTTTCAAGCTTTATCTCATTTTATACACAGAAAAAAACATTTTAGAAACACAATATTTAACATTTTACTTTTTTTAGCCATCAAGAAGAAAAATTAAAACCCTACAGATGTGACTGAGGGAGTGTTTATGTGCTTCTATAGAAGAAAAATCAAAATACAAGTAATTTGGAAGGAGGGAACAAAGTTGAAATTAAAACGAAAAGCTAAAAAGCACTACTGTAAATAAATAAGAGTAGCCTCTTAAATGTATTGTTGTCGCAGGTAATATAAAAGGAGCATGCTCTTCTTCACAATGCATAAAGATCCACAAGCCTCAGTTCAGTTCTTTTATTATTTCACTCTGTAACTTTGCATTTACAGTCACTGACAGTGTTTAGGCAACAACAATATTTCAGTGGGATAAAAGAAAAGTAAACAAGAAAATGTGTTGAAATGTTTTTATGTTTTCCTCTGACTTACTGGGGTAGCATGAGCTACATAATGTAACACGTCTATTCGGGAACTCCATTCGTAGTGCAGTGTTCTTCTTCATCATCGTCCTCTTTCCAGCTTTTCTTAGAGCAACTACTCTACAAGTCGGATTCCTTTGGCCTCCTCCATTTTCCTCAGGGTCTCATCCCATTGGGTGAACTGCTTGGAGAGCAGGAACATCTACAAAGAGACACCAATCTCTTATATGAATCAATTATACAACAGAGAATGATTGCTAAAATCCAAGTTACTGTATTTGTGCATTTCTTAACTGTAATTCTTCCATTTACGGCACAGTAGGAAATGAACTTGTGAGTGTCAAAATATATGTTTTCGTGGCTGTTTTGCAACATGATTTATTGTAATAAAACTAAAAGTTTATTCTGTGTTGTGTACCATTTTGTTGTATTCCTCAAAAAGCTTCTTGACTTCCTGTGACTGAGCTTCAGTTTGGTCCTGAAGAAAGAAATCACCATATTTGTTTTCTGGAGGGGTTTGTGTTGCTTTTTTTTCCCAACTTTATTATGGTAATAGATGTAAAATTTCATCATACACAACACACAGGGCAAAGGAGAGACCAAAAAATGACCAATAGAAAGAGAAAAGGAAAAGTAAATAGATAAATAAACAATTAAGAAAAAAACACATTAAAATATACAACAATAACAGATGTTTAATGTACAATTATGGTTAAAATGAAGTACGCATTAGAAAGCAACATATTTGTGACTCAGTTATTAACAACACATATGGTAGTAAGATTCAGAGCAGTATAGCTACCTGTTGCTTGATGTGAATCTGTGAAAGACGCTGCAGCTTGGTTGCATGCTCAGGTACATCTGTGGACAGTGCAAAGCAGGCAGTTGACAGAGGCTTTAAATAGAATATAAATCAAGTCAAGTCAAAATAAACATTCCCCTCAGTTTATACTGTAGTTATACAACACACATTGATGAACATTGAATTGCAGAGGTAATGAACTTGAAATTCACATATCAAGCCAATATACAAAGCATTTTTTCTGTCTACTTCAACTAGTAGTAAAACATAAATAATAAACAACAATAAACCTAATTAAATTCCATGGCAGTGCTGACACAGTTGCATACAATTCCCATGTTTCAAACCTCTAATGTGGGTGCTGTCCAACAGTGGCTGTAAATTGTTAACTTGCTCCAACAAAGCAGCTTCAGAGAGCAAAGAGTCCTCCTCTATGGAATAACACAGAATACATTTCATTTATTAGTTTATTCGACCGGGAGTATATAAAGTATATAACCACAAGTAATGCAACTCCAGTCA
This sequence comes from Xiphophorus couchianus, assembly GCF_001444195.1. Classification (NCBI taxonomy): domain Eukaryota; kingdom Metazoa; phylum Chordata; class Actinopteri; order Cyprinodontiformes; family Poeciliidae; genus Xiphophorus; species Xiphophorus couchianus. The sequence goes on from NC_040230.1 coordinate 4,159,946, forward strand.
ATGGTTGGGCATTTCTGTGCATTAAAGTACATACAATTTGTGAACCGAAATACAGTGAGAATTCATATAAACAATCTTGCAACCTCCAAATTAATATAATAGAAGACATTAAAACATTAAATTTTATCAAGATCAAGATACCAAAAATACATGTATTTTCCTCCTTATATTCATAAACAATCTTGCACATTTATATAAGTATTCTTGGAAGTACTCAGTACACCGTACTGCAAATCAGGTAAAGCATTAGGCACAAAAAGCAAAAGGTGAGAAACATTAAAAAGATCACATTTCTACAATGTCCTCTTTGCGCTTACCTGCAAGAATGAACTCTAGTTTCATGGCATCAGGGAGAGTGATGTGGTCAGTGAACTGGGGGTCCAGATACTTCATCAGGTCCTCAACTGCATAATACGAACATAAGTAAGTATTTACAGAAATAACATTACAAAAATTAAATGTCTTCAAACTGAAATATTGCTATTGTGTTTAATGGATATCACTGAAACATTGTTAACATTTACAGGATTCCCAAACTTAAATACAATGACTGGAAGGATGGACAAACTCATAAATGGAAACAAAACCTTTGCTGATAAATAACAATCTATAAATATTTAATAACACTTTTCCCCTCCTGTTTCCATATGAAACAGTACAAGAAGTTTCACAAAGCCTAACTGAATTCATTGATGAGTCAAACTAAAGCGAGACTCACTCTTCTTGTGGAGGATCTTTACTCTCTCTCTCTTGTTGGCCGTGTTGATCAAACCTCCTTGAATTCTGACTAAAGCTTCTGCACACTGCGGAAAAAACAAAACAAATATCACCTTAAAACATCGCCTAGAAAAAATACAATAGACCTTCTTGTGACCGTTGTGTTATCCTCAGCATAAAAAGAAAAAATAAGCAAAGTTCAGCTACTAAAGGCTACAACATAATATACAGTGTTTTTCCAGTCAGTGCATATTTGGCGTTTCATTCTTTGTTACATATTTCAGCAAAACAAGGATAGCTTCAGTAAGTCTTTGTAAGTTTTTTTTTTTTCTTCACATCACAAGATGCTCTTACAAGACAACCCCTATGGCAAAAACCATTCCTGCTGGCCACGTAGCCAAGACGTGTTTAATGATGATCACATTTAGTGCAAATATGTAAAAAAGCTATTCTTATTCAATTAATAAATTAAATGTTGTTATCATTACTGACGTTCTCATAATTGGTCAACCGTTAGCTTGACTTTAATATTAACTATCAATAAAAACTCAAAATAACATTTGGTTTGCATTCCAAAAAATTAAAAAAATGAAAAAATAAATAACACACACAAATCGTCGTTGTCATGTTACATATCTTAATGTGTGTGAAATTTCTGTTACCGAATAGCATAAAGTTAGCATTTTCTACAAGGGCGTATACTCGCACTCAGAGTCCGAAGCATCGCTTGTTGTGCTAAGCTAATAGCTAACTACTGTATATTTCTATATATTATGGAGGAGACCTTGACGGGTTTTCCACTTTTGGTTCTTCTCTCCCCGTATAGTCGGTTCTCCAACGCCTGAACGCGAATTTCGAGGCTGTCCGTGTCCAATTTCTTGTCCATCTCTGAGCTACAGATGATAACAAACAACAGAAACCGAACCTCTTTAGCTACGTTACAAGTAGCGTCGCATATTGATGATGTAACACTACAGTACTCATTTGTTTTTATAAGTTATTTTTTTAGGAAAATGAATTGACTGTTAAATACTAAGTAAATTTAACCAGTAAATTATTAATTTAATTGACTAAAATATATAAAAATACATAAAATGTATATTAGAACTTTCGCTAGGTGTCGCAGTTTTGCTATAACTGATGTCTTCCGGGTGATAGCAGGGGGATGACAACACTGTAGGGCCCGTTTTTCCATTCAGATTGTCTGTCAAACATCGACAAAAAAGTAAGATTTTTTTCCACATAACATTGTATTTTCTTAAGCACATTGACTACCCGTTTCGGGAAAATAAAAATAATGACCTGACAGCAATCACTCTAGTTCACTAACCCGTTCTTTGAGTTTCCTCAAGCTAAGTTAGCTTAGCTAGCATTGAAGCTAACGTCAATAAGGTGGATCACGGTTGTAGTTTTACAGGCGTGGAGTTAGTTTGGAAGCCCAGCAGGTACGTTTGATCATCTATGAATTGGCAAACACTCCTAAGACTTCAATGTCTTAGAACACATGTGCTGAGCTACGATTTGGAGCAATGATCACACTGCTATGTGGTTTTGAAAGTTTCATTTGTAGAATGCTTTCTGTTCTGTTTATGCCAGGAGGAAGCTGTTCAGTTTTAGGGCTGCATCTCTGCTTTGGGGGTGCTTATTCTTTATGTCCTACTGGGAGGACCAGCTGCAGCACCATGGCAGATGACAAGGACGTATTGAGAGATGTTTGGTTCGGCCGGATACCCACATGCTTCACTCTGAACCCGGATGAAGTGACTGAGAGAGAGGCAGAAGCATACTATGTAAGCACAACTGTTACTCTCTGTTATTTACATCAGTGATCACTGTCATCCAGCAACATTGTCTATAATACATACAGTTGCAGTATATGTCATTTGTAAATTACAGTCTTTTTTTCTACTGTTTATTATTTTTCTTTTAGAGTTGCACTCATGATTGAAGCCCACATATTTGTCATTCTGAATATAACTTGTTATTTGTAAATACATAAACAATAAGGGCTTCAATTTATTTATTTTTGTCACAACAGATAAAGGTTGTCACAACCTTTATCATATATTTCATGCTTTAAAGTGCAAATCATTGCTAACACTTTATTTCACAGGATGCAATATATGCAAAGATTTATTTTGAAAATAAATTCATAAAACAGTGCTTTGTTTTATTGTTTTTATTTATTTAAAACATTAATACATGCTTTGATGTCTGAATGTGAGTAATCTCATGATTCCCTCATTGTTTTATGCTCTACTTGTATTATACTACTTGTGTGTCCTTGTCCTCAAAGCAAAAAACCTGCTATCTGATTTTGGCCACAAAATGTCTAATTGTTGAATCTCAAGTCTTGGATGTGAATTCTAAATGTTATTCAAAGTATTACTTCAGCTCTGATTCAGGCAAGAACCAGTATTAGCTAGGCCGTTATTCAGATACATAGACTTGTTACTGTTTCGCAAATGTTGTTGTGTGCTTGCTGTTGTTTAGTTTATTTTCCTCCCAACTTGCTGCAAGTAAGTTGGGAGAATAAAGTGATATACTGACATATTGACTGCTATTAATGTGTTTATGCCTCTTTTGTGTTAACTTTGTCAGCTGCTGCTACCCAGAGTGAGCTACCTGCCTGTTGTCACAGACAAAGTGAAGAAACACTTCCTCAAAGTGATGAGGGCAGAGGATGTGGAGGAGATGTGGTTCGAATATGAAGGAACGCCGCTCAAATGGTATGAATGGATTCTAGTGTAATGCAACTGGAAATAATATACTTTTATTCTAACTCTAACTGAAAAATGGTTTTGGAGCAGATTCTCATGGGTTAAATGTTCTGTATAACAGTACCTATAGCTCTAGCTGGTGTTAATTAATAATCTTCATTATTAATGATAGATATAATTGCTAATGAAAGACTTTCTTGAATCAGTTTTGATGATATTTTCATGATTCATCTCTCTCAAACATGGAGTTAGAGAAGGGCTTTCAGTTTGCCATAAGTTTTTATGTAGCTCTTTAGACAAACTGAATGCAGACAGTTTAGTGGGTTTTATCATTACATTCTGGCAGAATTGACCCTTTGAAGACATTCATGATCTTGATATGGACCAAGGCACCCCTGCTTTAGAATAACAGAATGTAGGGACAGTTATAGCCACAAAGTGGCACTGTTGCAAAGCAATCAGTTGTACTGTTAAAATGTCAAGATCTCTGGTTTTTGAAAATTTTATTATGGGGATCTTCTATATTTTGTTTCCTTAAATTTGAAAATTGCAATTCCATTCAGTTCATTTATGTATTTATGCACCAGTTCACAACAACTATCATATTAAGACACTTTACAACAAAACGTCAATTTGATTCAGTCTCCAACATGAAGAAACAAATGACTTCTTAGATTTAATGTGAAAAAAACTAAAGATTTTCTAAACTCTAAAATCATTTGGCAACAACTCATACCGAACTAAAATACTTATTTTTTTTCCTAAGGTTATTCAAATAGTGTTTTTTTAAGCTAGTGTTTTTAAATTACAGATTTTTTTTTGGCCAAAATTAACTTTTGATAAAGCATTTTGAGTTACAGATATAACGAGTATACACAGTGGGTTACTTACATTATTTTTAGTTTGATAATGGAATTAAATTTGGTTTTGGCTAACTAGTAACTAGTTTTTGTATTTTTGAGCAGATTATAGATTACTAAAAAAATCTCCTGGTTTTATTTACTTATTTTTTTGCATTCCAGGCACTATCCTATTGGAGTTCTGTTTGACCTTCATGCCTCTAATACAGTCTTACCCTGGAACATCACTGTGCACTTTAAGGTAAGAGCCAATCAGAATGTCAGCACATACACGTATCACAGGAAATGTTTGATATTTCATCTCCTATTAGAAAATGAGAAGTTCATCATTGCAGGCTGTTAACCAATTACTCATAGTATTATGACTACTGACACAGCTCATATTGGTCAAAAGTATTACCAAGGTAATATATATAAATACAGATTACAATCAAATCTGTAAAAAAATAAAATAAATTGGAATTGTTCTGGGACATAATTGAATATTTTATTTTTATACACCGTGTTCCAAATTATTATGCAAATTGGATTCAAGTGTCATAAAGATGACATTTCTTGTATTAAATTTATAGGTGTTATTGTGTGTCAGGGCTCTTTGAATCACTATAATTAATTTCAGAGAGCTGGGTGGATTAGTTTGGTGAGCTCAATTAAAGAAAATCTACTTAAGATTTCCTTTAATAGCCATTATTAAGGCCACAGGTTTCAAGCAGTATGGGAAAGAGAAAGGATCTCTGTTGATGAAAATCATGAGATAGTGTAGTGCCGTATGACAAGATATGAAAACATTAGATATTTAACAAAAACTGAAGCGTTATCTGTGAAGAGATTTGTGGCTGATTCAGAACAAAGATGGGTTTGTACAGATAAAGGCAGAATGAGGAAGGTTTCTGTTAGACAAATTCATTGGATTAAGAGAGCAGCTGTTAAAATGCCCTAACAAAGCAGCAAACAGTTATTTGAAGCTGCTGGAGCCTCTGGAACCTCAAGGTGGAGGATCCTCAGAGGCTTGCGGTACATGAACCTACTATTGGGCCCCTAACCAGAGCTCACAAGCAGAAACGGTCGCAGTGGGCCCAACCGTACATGAAGATTAATTTTCAAACAGACTTGTTCACTGATGACTGCTGTGGAACCCTGGATGATCCAGATGGATGCAGTAGTGGATTGGTGGTGGATGGTCACCACATCCCAACACGGCTGTGACATCATCAAGGAGTTGGTGGAGTCATTTTTGGGCCAAAATCATGGGGGGAGAGAGAGTTGGTTGGTCCCTTCAGAGTCCCTGTAGGTATGAAAATGACCTCAGCAAAGTATATGAACTTTCTGACTGATCAATTTCTTTCATGGTTCAAAAAGAAGAGCCATACCTTCCGTAGCAAAATCATCTTCATGCATGACAATGAATGCTGCAAGGAATACCACTGTGTCATTGGCTGCTATGGGCATAAAAGGGGAGAAACTCATGGTGTGGTCACCATCCTCCTCTGACCTCAACCCTATTGAGAACCTTTGGAGTTTCCTCAAGCAGAAGATCTGAGGGTAGAATGCAGTTCATATCAAAACAGAAGCTTTGGGAAGGTATTCTGACATCCTGCAAAAAAATTCAAGCAGAAACGTTCCACAAACTCACAAGTTCAATGGATGCAAGAATTGTGCAGGTGATATCAAAGAAGGTTCTATGTTAACATGTAACTCGGTCTGTTAAAATATTTTTGATTGAAATAGCTTTTGATTTTAGTACACGTGACCACTTAATGCTGCACATTCAAAGAATGACCGTTTGCAGTTCTTTATAATCCATAAAATGTTTAGAAAATCTGCTGTGTATAATAATTTAGAACAGTGCATTTTGAGTTTTTATTTTTGAAAAAAATACTGCTCTGATGGGGAGCTTTGTTCAGTAAAATTTGATTTATACTGTAATAGTTCATGACTTGAAAATTATACTGACCATCATTTGCATTAACCATTTAAGAAAATTTGAGAAATTATCGCTTGCATAATAATTTGGAACACGGTGTAATACGTGGAAACCGTTACTTAGCGATATACTTTACCCTTTTGTGTGGATTTCTTCTTTTTATACTGTTCTAAGTCTGTATGTGAATGTTTGGCAGAATTTTCCAGACCAGGATCTGCTGCACTGCCTGTCAAATTCCATAGTTGAGGCTCACTTCATGTCCAGCATCAAGGAGGCGGACGCCCTCAAGCACAAGAGCCAAGTAGTCAATGACATGCAGAAGAAAGACCACAAACAGCTGTGGATGGGGCTGCAGAACGGTAAGAGGCCACAAACAGCTGCAAGGGAAGTGACATTCTATTCTGCAGTCACACATTCACTGACGAGCACCCAGATTGACACATGTTGTAATTCTGCAAGTCATCCACCTACATGCACACTTGCAGATCTGTGTAAAATCATCTTGGAGACACACCTAGTTTGTATGAGAAAGATTCAGTCATGTATCTGAAGGATACATCCAAATGGATCTGAAGATGTTTGTACAGGCTTTTTTTTTTGGTGCAGGTGACATTTCACATAGTTTCCCATTCAAAGACATGAATGTTTTTATGTCTACACTACAAACACAAAGAACAGTGTATGTCCCTGGCCTCCACCTGCTAGTTCTATTCACACAGTCAACATTTAACAAGAGGCGGATTCAAAAATGGTCTGATTTGTCTAACTTGTTACCAACTAGTAGAATTTATTGGAAACTTCTATAACAGAAACTTGGCCTCTCCTCTTCCTAGTGAGCTGCTGCTGGAATCTTTAAACTCTTCTAACATTTGGCAAGAACATCCAGAAACAAACATATGCTTGAAATAATTCAAGGGGTTTAGCAAGAGCAGAGATGAGTTGCATCACCACCGAAGCAGCTCTTTATTATGCAAACAACTTCTGAAGTTTCTCAGTGCGGTGTTTTTAGCCCGTAACCGTTGTGAAAAGTGTTTGTGAAAAACCCAAGGGCCTCAAACCGACAACCCTTCAGCTGCTCTTCTCTCTTCCACTTTTCCCTGAAACTAAAACCATGAGCAAGAAGTAAGCCACACATCTCAATAAAACAAGGAAGGTACAAGAAAATGTTATATTGAGGAAACGCTGACTAATACCACTGTGCTCTGAGGTGTTCAGGGTACCGTTTTGTTTTTTGTTTTTTTCAACTGAGAAATGCAAAAGGTTTTAAATCATCCTAAAAGAAAAAGTCAACTCGCAGAAGAAAGTGAGAGATGAAACTAGATCTAAGCTAAAACTCTCATGTCCATAAGAGAATTGAAACAGAGAGATCTTTAACTTTCATCCAAGAGAATGAAAACCAGAGCGTTTATATGGACGGTTTGAAACTAGCATATGCTTTTTGGAGACCTTTTCCTTTTTTTTTGTTTTAATGTATCTTCTTGTTTTAAATCATGACTCCAACAGAAACTCTAATCTGCACAATGTTTTGTTCCCTCCTCAGAATGCACCATCAATATCTTACATAAGAATGTAATTTGCAGCATAGATGTAAACATTGCAACTGGACAGTTCTTAGCTTTTCTCTCATAAACAAATCTATAGAGTCAGCAGGATATTGCTTGACTAAGTTAGCACTAGAGAAGTCCCCACCTAGTTGGTTTTGGATGCTGTGGAGCTGGAAGGATTTTTGTTCTTAGATTTTAGCGTTTGAACAGTTGTTCTGATGCATATCTGTGACAACAAGGTATCATTTTAACAACTGGGAGCGGCTGATTAACATCTCAAAAACTCAATACCTGAGCTACGAGAAGGAGGAAGTTCAAATAATCTCTCTACCCGCCTTTGTAACTAGACATGACTACAGAGATTTGAAGTGGAGCAGCAAAAGAGGTGGATTAGCAGTGCTTACCAACAACTGACTGTGTCATCCAGGACATGTTGTTGTGAAATATCTCTGCTTCATGGAAATTGAGCTGTCATGATAGCCATAAGACTGTCATCCAGCAACATTCTTCAGTCAGAGGTTTCTTTAGATTTGCTTCAAGACTGACTGCTGCCAGAAACCCTTGCTGAACTTCGGACTGAATTTGATCATCTGCAAGCTACAATTTCTGAATAATTGTGAAGATCACACAATTATTCAGTAAAAAAATAAAAAATAAACAGATGACTTTTCGTAATAAATTAAGTAAATAAATAAATTAATTAAATAGGACACATTCTTTTATTTATTTTGCTACATGTTTGGCCCGAGTTGAGGCAGTGTGTAAGCTTCTGGGCAGCTTTAGGTTTGTTGTTTCCATCAGACATTGGTAGCTTTACATTGCTGAATGTTATGGTCATTTTATAGATGATCAGTTTGTGTGTATTTATGTTACTCCAGATAAGTTTGACCAGTTTTGGGCGATGAACAGGAAGCTGATGGAATATCCCACAGAAGATGGAGGCTTTAGGTACATCCCCTTCAGGATATACCAGGTATGTATATCAGGTAACACACACACTCCTAAACGAACTGTTCATATATTCTAAAACAACCTTTCGACCTAGTTTGAGTAATTTAGATTTACATTAGGAGTACAAATTTGTGCCTGTAGATGGAGCCAGAGTGTTGTCTAAAATCTGTTTTTGTTTCAAAAGCAAAATTACTTGGTCACTGACCCCATTTGTCTGATAAGGTTATTTTCTGCATCATCTACCTACATTTTCAGAAAGACAGTCTACATGTAATACATTTGTTCTGCAAGTTAAAAGAAGCAAAATAGATTTACTGTTTTAATAAGGTTACCATCCTTATGCAGTTTACAACGCATAAGTGATAAATAGTGATAGTGAAATCACTATCACTGAATAGTGATGGTGAATAGTGATATTCACTATCAGTCTTAAGATTTGCACAGGGTGCAAATCTGTTCTTGGATCCCTACTTCCAATAAATGGGAATAGTTTTGTTTTGTCAGTTTTCTAATCCATAACCATGAGTAACTCTGAATACTTACTCACCGTTTCTTTTTAAATTATGACATGATTCACAACGCTCCACTTATAAAAGCTCTTTTTTACCTTCTCTGAAAACGGAATCAAACATGTCTTTACATGTCCTTACTTATCCTTGTGACCTTTGATATTTTCAACATCTAAATAGGGAAAGCCTGCTGGCCAGACGTATTTACTGGTATATATATGTTTTTTCGAAAGAATGTGTTTTCTTCTGTACATTTGATACCTGTGACAACCGTTGTTGGCTGCACTTCTATTGCCCTGAGTGGAGGCAGTAGGCGAGCTTCGGGGTTGAGTCTGGGAAGAAAAAGCAGAAGCAGACAGGCAGCCTAAGGTCGGGTGTTTCCACCAAGCACTAGCTTTATCCTGACTCAGGTAAAAAGTCCCCTTAGAGGACAAGAAAAAAGACGGCTGCATGAATAAGAGGCTGATTCTCGGATGGAAAACATTAGCATGCTGCAGGCCAGACACCAGGGAGAAAAGCTTTTTGAGTCAAGTGTGAAGCAGAGCAGGAATGAATGGTAAGAAAAGTGTGGAAAGTTATGGTGCAACTCCAGGTTTTTGTAACATTAAAAGAGGTCCCCATGCACTCCTCAAAAGCCTTAATTAGTCTGGAATTTGATTTCAGTATTTTCCATGTCTCTAAATACATAGAAAAGAAAGGAAAAAAGATTGGAAAAAATTTAGTTTTTTCAGACTTTTCATGCCCCATAGACTACTGTGTTTCCTTCTTTTTTCCATCCTTGTATCCTTCCTTCTTTTCCTCACTTAATTTTTTTCTGCATTGTTTTCTGCTTTCCCTTCTTTTTGTATTTTTGTTTTTCCTTTTTTGTGTCATTTCTTTCTTCTGTTGTGTCTCTTATCCTTTGTTCTTTCTTTCTTTAGCTGTTTGCTCATTCCTTCCTTCCTTATGTCCTGCCTCTCTTTTTTCCTAGTGTCCTTTTTTTCTTGTCCTTCATTCTGTCTATACTTCTCTTATTTCCTGCTTCTGTTGTTTCTAATCATAAATCTCTAGTTAGTTTTGGTACAAGAATTCTTATCAGGTCTAAAAATTCTGATGAGCTCAATCTGAAAAATTATGGCATTTTTATATGAAAAAATGTTCAAAGGATTACAGAGAATTGGTTAAAGCAAAACCATAAGAATCTCTTTTTACAATCTGTTCGAAAGGGTCCATTGAAATAAAACTAAAATAATGAGGGAGGATAAACCAATCAAAAAATAGATCTGGCCTAAAATGACTGTAAGTTGTCATGTAGTGGAACAGAAATAGAATTTTTGGTGTGAAGAAAGCAGGACTTCCAAGTAATAAGACACTTGTGTTAACTTTCCTGTCAAGCATGTCTTTCCATCACCATATCTACTTTGACAGCTGGTAATTTCCCAGTGTTAATTTAAAGCACAAGTTTTAATAAAACCTCCACATATGGCTATATTTACATTTTTCACAACAATTGAAGGGGTTAAGGATGCACAGCCGTAGGTCACTCACACTTTTTTTTTTTTTTTTGCAAAAATATTAAGCGCTTTTCTTTTTAACTTTCACATCTTTGAAATATCCATAAACTGTTTAACACTATAAGAAAAGCATTCTTGCTTTCAGTCATAAAACCAGCTCTTTAAAGTGGCCGACTGAAACATGCAGTCAAACCAACGCAACACGCCCTCTTAGGCATGCACTTGCTGTTGCTGTGAAGCCATCTAACTGCTGGCGGGGAGAATGAGGCCAGACCCTCCCAGCTTCAGGCTTAATTGAAAGTTTCTGTGGTCATTTATGAGCTGCCATGGTTTCATGACAATTGCAACATCAAAGCCTCTTTATAGCCTCACTATGCGATTTCCATATACGCTGGAGAAAATAAGCATAATTCCTGAAAAGTCTGGCTTGTTGTAGAAAAGAGTGTGGTTTGAATCTGACAAACTGATAAATGTTTACAACTGCAAAGAGTCTGGAAAGTCTGGAGTAAAATGTAAACAAAATTAGTTAATTATGATCAGAAGAAATACTCATGACGATAGTTTTTTTTTTTCAGGATGCCTGGCTCAGAATAGGCCTCTATAAATGCTCATGGAGAGCAATAATATCATAATACTGTGATTTTATTGTTTAAAACAAAACTTTAAAAAGAAAATTTCCTTCTTTACTCAGTTTGTTTAAAAACAGGACAACAGCTATTATAATACTACTATAATATCACATAATAAAATAACATTTAATTATTTTTATATTGGCAACATTATTATGCTTTTTATTATATTTTGATACTCATAATGTCCGAGGAAATGGGTTGAACGTTGAATAGTGAACACTTTACTGAAATGGTGAATTGTGAAACCACAGTTCACTATTTCCGACAAGGAATCAGCTTTATTGGCCAGGTCTTTTCACACAAACATGGAGTTTGACTTTGTTTACACATGCTCCCAGTTTAGACATTTACATTCTACTGAAGCTATTAAAATTTATGTCAAGTTTATTTGCAAAGCACATTTCAGCATGCAAGACAGCTTAAAGTTCTTCACACCATAAAAACATTATTCAGTAGCCAATTATGAAACAGCAATAAATATTGCATTTTGTCAAATGCCATCAAAATCAAGAAGATATACATATAATGTATTGTTCAGTGTTCCAGTTATTAATCAATCAAAGGCTAAAGGTGGGTTTTTAGCTTTGATTCGAATGAACTCAATGTTTTGACCGTTTTGCTGTTTTCTGGAAGTTTGTTCCAGATGGGTGGAGCATAAAAACCAAATTCTGCTTCTCCATTTTTGGTTCTGGGGATGCAAAGTAGACTAGAATCAGAAGACCTGAGTGGTCTAAAAGGTTGACACGACACCAGGTCTATAATGTATCCTGGTGCTAAGCTATCTATCTATCTATCTATCTATCTATCTATCTATCTATCTATCTATCTATCTATCTATCTATCTATCTATCTATCTATCTATCTATCTATCTATCTATCTTTCTTTCTTTTAGGGTGATGTGCTCTATTTTTCTAATTTTTGAACATGAACAGCAGCATTCTGGTTCAACTGAAGCTGCCTGAACTTTTTTAGGCAGACCTCCAAAGACACTATTACAGTAATCAATGAGACTAAAGATATGGATGAGTTTCTCAAGGTTTTGCTGGGACAGTAGTTGTTTAATCCAGGAAATGTTCTGATTTTGCAATTGTCTTTATATGTTTCGGAAGGTTCCAGTCTGAGTTCGTCACTACACCCAGTTTTCAGGCCCAATACATAACTTCAGTTATGACACATCCTTGCATTGGATTGTTCGAAGCATTTGCTCAGTGTTTGAATTGGTTCATGACCACCTTTACTTAATTTTCAGAGAGAGATTTAAAATCAAAAACCAAACCATTTGCCTTTTTAAAGTAATAGAATTAAAAACATCAAGACTGCTAAAAGATCAAAAAGTCACATAGCCTTTTTAAGGATTATATAAGAGCTTGATGTTATTAGTTCAATTATCAGTTTCAGTAGAAACCATGTGGTTCAATGCTTCAAATGTGATTTCTAGATAAAGTACTATTATTGTATTTCGCAAGTATTTTTTTCCACTTTTATTTTCCAGAATTATGTAAAGTAAACACACCTTTTTATCCGACAAGAAGTATCTAAACACATGGTTAATATGTTTTAATTTCAACAATTCTATCAAAAATCTATTTAAATTTGTTGTGATTTACTTGGACATTTTTGTAAAGCTCTTAACAATAACGTACCTGTCATCGCACATGTACGATTTTCGATTGAACTTTGATTTGAACTAAACTGAGTTGGTGGGATATCCTCTATCTGTACATTGCAACATTAGAGAGAGGTGCTGCCGCCAATTTCTACATCCAATGTGATTTGTCCTGCTTTGCTAGCTTTGACTGTCAGACTTGGGTTGACGTGCCAGTTTCTACTCACCACCATTTATTCACACTTTCAAAAAGACACAAAAAAGTCCTTGTAACTCAAGAAGGGCTTGATGGGCCTTTAATGGCATCCTGTTTTTAGGTACAAAGGTGCAATTTTGATTGTGCTGCATTGCTGACATCGCTGATGCATCTTTGCGCAAGTTCTAAGTGTAGGAAGTGACAACACCAAATTGGTGTGTTCTTGTGTAATAATGACCCTGCATGCTGAAGCATGCTGCTCTTGCCATTATGAAGATGATTTCTTAATGGAGGCTTAAGAGCAGTGTTGTATAGTAACGAAGTAAAAATACTTCACTACTTTACTTAAGTATATTTTGGAGTACTTCATACTTTCCTGGAGTATGAAAATTTTTGATGACTTTCACTTTTACTTCACTATATTTCCGAACTTAATTGCGTACTTTTACTCCGATACATTTTCAATGTGTGGTTTAGTTACTCGTTACAAAAAAGCGAGAGAGAGAAACAAAGTGTTTTGACCCCACCTACTGATTAGCAAGTAGTAAGCAGGCTACCGAACAAAGTCCGTAGCCTGCTTGCCTGGGCTTGTTCATCACCACCAATAGGATACACCTTCTTCTTCTTCTTTTCTATTATGGCGGATCACAAGCAACTTTAAGGTGCATACCGCCACCTACTGTACATGAGTGTGTAGAAGCATTACTTCACATCTATTAAATTCTATTTTTTAATTTTGTATTCTTAAGATAAATAAACAATGCTTTCCTTAATTTGTGAATATCTGTTATGTTTCCTTCATTTCCTAATATACCTTTAAGTTTCCATTCATGCCCTATGTTTCGAACTATTCTCTTTAATTTTTCCCTTTCGAGTTCATTTGACTTACAGTTCATCAATATGTGTTCTACATTTTCTTTCTCTCCACATCTCTCACATTTATCATTATTTTTCCTCCCTATTGTATAAAGCATGTCATTTAAGTAGGTATGACCTACTCTTAATCTACTAATTATTATTTCTTCTCTTCTGTTTCTTTCATTAATGCTTCAAATTTGAACTGACTTTTGTACTTCATATAATCTTCTTCCTTTCTTATCTTCATTCCACATTTTTTGCCATTTCTTGATTTCTTTACTTTTAATTAGGGTACACCTGTTTCGCTTCTCCCATTAAACACAAAGCAAGTCTCGCAATCAGTAGCAGTCACATGGAAATTCTATCTTACAAAAACTCCCCGTCCAACTTGAAGAAACACATCGAGGTAACGTCTTATGAAATGGTTATAATCCTCCTGTTTCAGTAACTATAGCTTGGTCACTAGGCACTACTGTATTGTGAAACGTTGACCATAAATTAACTTTGTTTGGCATTGTTTCAGTTCCACACGTGGTATATTTAGCTTAGGCCTAATGTTGACTGTAGCAGGCTACCTAGACTCCTCTGTTCAAGGGGGACAGAAGCCATAGCGATAGCAATTTAGACTAAATTTAACGAATATAGGAAAGGCATGCAAGTTCAAAACCAGGTTTACAGATGCCAATAAGCTGCATTTCCCTCCCAATTCTTTTTTTCTTTTGCATAATGACCAGTTGTGTGCACCACCTACTGACTGTAGCATTGACTGGTTCACTGATTTGTGAAGTAGAGTAATCGTAACAGCTCTTTTTCTTCATGTTGGCCGCATTTTCTGTACTATTTATTTTTCTCATTTTCAGCACTGACCTTACTTGAAGGGAAAACTTAAGGCTTACAAAAACTTTGTATTTTCTGTCCTGGAGGGTATACTAAGAAGCTGGTTCAGTTGTAAAGCAGGTTAAGTTAACCTTGTGCTATAGGTAAAGCACCTAATTTTCTTAACTAAATGATGCCTGCAGGTATATCTATTAGCAGGTTTAATTTTGCCTGCACTTGGTTGTGTACATTATTTTAAGTGTATTTGACAAGTTTACCAAAATATAAAAAATGTCATTCAAACTGCATTTGCTTTGTTTTACTTTTTACTTGTACTTTTCATTACATTACTTGAGTACATCCATTTTTACAGTAATTTCCATACTTAAGTACAAGAAGCTTCAGATACTTTAAGACTTTAACTCAAGTAACATTTCAGTCAGTGACTTCGACTTTTACCAAAGTCATATTTTGGAGAGGTACTTATACTTTTACTTGACTCTGAGATTTCAGTACTTTATACAACACTGCTTAAGAGTTATGTGACAATTCTTTGCTTCTGTTTTGGTCTTTGAATCGGCAAAGGCAGCATAGTGAGGTGGTATAATTGAGGGATCTTAATAAAATAAAATTTCAACAAATAGTTTATCTCACCAATTCCTTTCAGAGTGAAGCTTGTGTAAATAGATTTATACATACAGAATGATATATCTCAAGCATTTTTATCGATAAATTTCATTGCTTATTGTTACGGCCCGGCTCAGATGGCCGCAACAAAAAGTAGGGAGGACACGGCAAACCCAACGGTTTTTAACCCCTTCAGAGGCATTTATTAAAAACACAAGGTGTCAGCTGTGCCAGCGCCGCCTCCGAGTCCGGATCTCGTCTGCTTCTGTTGTCGGCCAGCCACACATCCCGATTAATGGAACGGCGCTCCTTATATACCATCCCGGTGTGGGAGGCACCTCCCACAATCAAGGACCTAATGGAAAAACAGCCTGCACTATACAGCACACACACAGGACAGCACCGCAGGGCCGTCACACTTATGCTAATAAATATCCAGTATTCGTTGTCTCTGAAAATTAGAATAGGATTTTATTCTTTGGTCCTCCTGAAAAGTATGTCCATGGTACATGCACTCGATACTGAGTTGGAGCTCCTTTTGCATGAATTATTGAATGTGACATGGAGCTGATTATCCTGTAGCTCTGCTGAGGTGTTAAGGAAGTCACATGTTCTCTAATATTTGTCTTTAACTCTTCTGCGTTGTTGGATCGGGTGTCATTTGAAAGACAACTTGCTGTGACGAACCAGCTTCTTTAGCAATGACTTTACGTTTTCAGTTCAATTGCTAAAATAAATGAACTTTTTATTATTAGTCAAATTTATGGCGAAGCAACTCTGTAGAGCATTTTCTGACAAATTAAAACTGAATCTGATGTGCAAGGCCTGTTTAAATTAGCTGTCTGGAAGAAAAAAAACCTAAGGAGAATAAAACTCTGACACTTGAAAGTTATTGTATTAAAAGTTATGTAAGAAAGTTTATTTATTGCAATTGTAAGCATACCTTGATGCTTACAACCACTTTCCCTCAACAGCCTTGTGACTTAGCAGAAATCAAGGTTACCCTCAAATGATGTTATGCTTATGTTATACATCTTTTTCAGCTGCGTTTTTGGGGAATTGGTCACATAAATGCACAAAAACATATACTTGTACTGTAATTAATGAAACACTAACCAACATTTAAATATGTAAATGACGGCACTTGGAAAAATTTTAATTTTTCAATTGTTTATTTCTTTGTTTTTTTATGATATAATGTAAAGCACTTTGAACTGCCTTGTTGCTGAAATGTCCAATCAAATAAAAATTTATTGGATTTTTAAAAATTTATTTATTTTAAGGTTGAGGATTTTTTAAATATCATTACTAACATTTCTTAATGTTTTTAGTATTGAGAACTGCTTCACACAGTTTCTCTCAGCAAAATACATTCGAAGATAAGTACAGCAGCGTAAAATATAATGAAAGACAAAGAAAAATTAATAAACCGACAAAATATCTTGAGCAAAATTAAGTCCACTCTCAAATACACACACACACACGCACCTGGACTCCTTTAAAGTCTAAGTGTAGTATTTAGTGTAAATAACGTGACACGTTTGATGCTCGCAGAATTAATGACAAGATTCAGTCTAAATAACAGAGAGGCTCATTTCCGTCTGGCCTGTTGTCTGTGGGGTGGAAGGCACCTCATCTGGCAGGGATGGCAATTAATGTGTGTTCAAATATGTGTTTTTTTTATTATTTTTTTTTATGTTGCAATAATTTGAAGAAGAGCAATGTGAACAAAATTAACGTTGCAAAACATGCAGTAAATTTTTTATATGGATACTCTTAAACTTATTGTTTCTTTCTTGATAAGTATTGTAACGTCTGAATACATTTTATATATGTTTTTTACAGTTAGGACTTCTCACTTTGGCTAACAAATAAAATCAGATTATTTTCATACAAAATTCAATTTTAATCATTTTTTTGTTTTTTCAATCCATCCATCCATCCATCTTCTTCCGCTTATCCGAGGTCGGGTCGCGGGGGTAGCAACTTCAGAAGGGAGGCCCAGACTTCCCTCTCCCCAGCCACTTCTTCCAGCTCTTCCGGGGGAATCCCGAGGCGTTCCCAGGCCAGCCGAGAGACATAGTCCCTCCAGCGTGTCCTGGGTCTTCCCCGGGGCCTCCTCCCGGTGGGACGTGCCCGGAACACCTCACCAGGGAGGCGTCCAGGAGGCATCCTGGCCAGATGCCCGAGCCACCTCAACTGGCTCCTCTCGATGTGAAGGAGCAGCGGCTCTACTCTGAGTCCCTCCCGGATGACTGAGCTTCTCACCCTATCTCTAAGGGAGAGCCCAGCCACCCTACGGAGAAAACCCATTTCGGCCGCTTGTATCCGCGATCTCGTTCTTTCGGTCATGACCCAAAGCTCATGACCATAGATGAGGGTGGGAACGTAGATCGACCGGTAAATCGAGAGCTTCGCTTTTTGGCTCAGCTCTCTCTTCACCACGACGGACCTGTACAGCGTCCGCTTGACAGCAGACGCTGCGCCAATCCGCCTGTCGACCTCCCGCTCCCTTCTTCCCTCATTCGTGAACAAGATCCCGAGATACTTGAACTCCTCCACTTGGGGCAGGACACCCCCCCTGACCCGGAGAAGGCACTCTACCCTTTTCCGGCTCAAGACCATGGCCTCGGATTTGGAGGCATTGATACCCATCCCGGCCGCTTCACACTCGGCTGCGAACCGCTCCAGCGAGAGCTGCAGATCACGATCTGATGAAGCCAAAAGGACCACATCGTCTGCGAAAAGCAGAGATGAGATCCTAAGGCCACCAAATCGGATCCCCTCAACACCTTGGCTGTGCCTAGAAATTCTGTCCATGAAAGTAATTTTTCAAATTTACTAAAAATTAAAAATGACAAATTATTTTACTGAACTTGCTTTTATTACAGTCATCCACTCTGGAACTTAACCTGAATTCAAAGTTCAAATAAATACAACCTGTAAAATAAGATGGTAGAGATTAGGGAGGCAGACATCACTCTGAAATATGGAAACACAAGGAGTTTATTGGTTTAAGAAAAACATCCAGATTTTCCAGGAATTACATCTTCAGAAACAGAAAATTCAATTATTCAATAAATCATTGCCCAGTGCTTTCCATTACTTTTGCCTAAACACTTGCCCACATTTCTATAGGTTTACACATTGCCGCAATTTGTTGCCACTTTCATTCTATTAATAGTATTATGTTGGTCTCATTCTGTTGTTGCGTAGTTACATGCGTGCATTTACTTTGTTTTTCCAGTCTCTCTTCCTGCTCTAACAATGATGCCACTCGCGATTTACAGTAAAAAAGCAGCAGGTCCAAACCCCCTTACTGTGAGAAAGTAGATTTTTTTTTTAAGGAGAGAGCTTTGCATTGTGTTTGCACTGTAGCAGTTGCCACTTCATGACTCAATGTTACTCACCAAACCCCAATGCAAGAGCTTGCAAATAGCCTCCAGCTACCCGTTCTTCGGGAAGGTGCCAACTTCGACAAGATACCTTCCAGGTATCTTGTAATGACTTAATCCGATGAGGGGGCTGTGGTGACGGCACAAAATATGGGAATTGTGGGAATTGTGGAAACAGTTGTGAGAAGACTTGCCCAAGGCAACAGGTGATATGCTTGTTTGGTTGGGTAAGTGGCGCTTCGCTGCGTTTACAGTAATGGCTTTGGCTGAAACATGACTGTCAGTGGAAAATATTTTTGTATTTAGTTTCCTCTGGCAAGCAGCTGAAGAACGACCACGCATACTCTAAGCTATGTTGTCAGGAAACTGCTGATGCATACAGCTGTTCTGGGTGACGCTAAGTATGACTAAAATGTGGAAATATCAGAATAGTGGTTGATATGTAGCACACAGGCTTCTGATCAATTCCATCAAGTTCTGCAGAAGTCAAATATAGAAGTCGATTGTAAGCCAGAAGGAAACTCCTACAACATGTAGGACAGTGGCCCTAAGGACGAAGGCTGAGAAACACAGTTGGCTATATTTTGGAAATATAGTAAATGTGTTATTACAATTTGTAGACTTTAGATGTGTCAGTAAGGGAATAGTGTTTGGGGAACAATTATATATCTTTGTTTATCTTTCTGACTTTGTCACGCTTCATTTCTAACCTGCTGAATTCTTCTCCATGTCTATTTTGATTCTTCAGCTTTATTTATAAAAGTTCAAAACATATTTAAGTGTAGTGATTGACTCAGTCCTGAACCTCCAAAGACATATAAAGATAATTACAAAGTTGCAAAATGCATAGTATTTCAGAATCCTGAAATACTAATACTAAGCATTCAGCTTTCCAAGTTCCATTTTCTTTTGAATATTTTACATATGCTCTACAAAAAATCCATGAACAGACATTTTCTTTGAATAGTTGTGACTTGTGTTCCACAGAGAAATCCACAAATAGGTGAATCTGTGAGCACACCTATTCGCAGATTATGAAGTTGAAGTTTTAATTTACCAACAGCTGACCTCAGACTCCAGTGGATATGCTTTCGCTCACCCATCCGTCTGGAATGGCACATGGGTTGACAGTGCTTTATTCCTGTCCATTATTTTACCTTCAATTAGGTAGATTGATGTCTCCCGCATCAATTAGGGCACATCTTGAGTTCCGTTGGTCTTTTCCATCAGCGAGAGCAGGTGATATCTTTTCAGCTAAATCCTAATGACACCTCACTCTCTTTGTATTGCCATGTGCTGCTGTGCCAGCTAAGGTGTCAGGCCAGCTGAAAAGAAAGTGTCTTCATCCAAACAGTATCGGGCTTCTCTCCTTGGGGATCAATAGATCTTCTTTGTACGTTGGCCAGCTCAATAATTCATGACCACCTATTTAAAAATGCAATGAAGTAGCTGTCACTTAGCACACTCTCTCTGCTCTGGCTCTGGATTGTGATCCCGCACGAAAGGCCTTGCTTCCTGTCAGTGACTCAGTCTTTCTGCGTAACCTGAGCGCCGACTTCGCGCCTCCCCGGCCACCTTCCTCTTGCTGGTTCTCGCCTGGCCCTGGGGTGTGTAGTTACCATTTGGATACTTGATCTTAGGCTTTGCTGGTTTCCTTTTCTCAGCTCCATGATTAGACCCTATAGTGTGTCAAACTCCCTGTTTGACACCTCAGGTTGGGTATCGGTCTGCATCACGACTCTGTTTCGGAGAAGACAGTTCTTTTATTCTGCTGTAGTTCTTTGTAGGTAAAGTGAGGCAGGAGTTCTTTTTTGTAATAGTAAAATTCAAAAGTTGAGATCAGATTGAGGATGTTTTGTAATTGACAAAACATTCAGGTACATCTATATGTACTGTTAACTCTTATTTATATGAAGACTGTAGCTCCTTACTTTAGGTATGGATTAATCAAATCTAAGGCCTTGATCAAATCAAAAGCGTTTTAAAATGATGAGCATATTAAAACATTGTCAACCTGAACAATTACATTTTATTTAACTTAAAATATTTTATGAAACCGAGATCTCTTTAGGTTCATTTATTAAAATGTTTACTTTTTACCTTTTAGAAGAAAAAAATATTTATGTTGAATTCTTAAATTTAACTGTATTACACCATACAAAAATGGCATGGTTAAACATAAAATTTTATTTTAAATAATTAGAATGTTAGTTTTGACTAATTTGTAACACCCGGTTTAGAGATAAATATATTTCTAATTGATCTTGCATCAACACTGCTGCCACCTGTCACAAACTCTTGGATGGTCTCCAGCCCATGAGCACTTTTTTAATGATGTCAGAACGTGGGTCACTTGGTAACAACCACTAAATCATTCACCTGCGCTTTAAGTGACTGACATTGACAAAGTGCTCCGCTGCTGACATGCTGGAATCGATTTAAAGAAAGACGTAAATCTCAAAGCATGCCTAAAAATGACATGCCTGGAAGACTTTTCACTGGATTGTCTTGCTTCTAGTATGTTTACAAAAATCTCACATATCTGAGATTATTTTGTGAGAAATTTAAACTCGCCAAGTGTAAATTTACAGACCCATTCAATATATTAGAATATATTTAAAAACCCATTTAATAATGATAAAAACATGACATTTAAGATGAGTATCAGATCAATAAAAAAACAATTTTCTTAAAGCAGAAATGTGGGCTTAAAACAAAACATAACAGCTTAAAAGTTATCGTTGGAGCCTATTGAGTATTAGATGAATGTAGCATTTGGGAACAAAAACCTGTTCCCGGTCAAGTCCATCCAGTCAAGCGGCCAGCCAGCCAGCCTGGTCTTTGGAGGGTCACAAGGAGTTGTGGTGAGGGGGCAGCTAAGAGCAGAAACCCAGAAAATAGACAGAAGAAACATCTGATGCATCACTGGATACCAGTAATTATTTCTGAAGTAATTACACTAGGAGTTATTTGGTAATGTATTGCATAATTATTTGTAAGACATTGTAGTTCACTTTACAAATTGAACAATAATCTTGATCTTTGATTACCAATGTTTCTTAGAGATGCACAATGTACTAAATCACAATCTTTATTGCAATATTACAATTGCACAGCACTGTTTGGATGCATTATTTGGAGTCTTTTTATTGTTAGATATCAGGCTTTCTTGGTCTGGACATCAATACTATATTTGGCCCCGGTTCCCTTGATGATCGGATCTGCTTTACATCTTTAGTAATTGAGATGCTAAAGTTTACTGAGAGCGATGGGAAGTCTCAGGGTAATGGCAAAGAAATGTGTCTGGAAAATGTGGGTTAAATATGCTAAATATCATTTTACACAATAGTATTTCCAAATACATATATTTTTGTGATATTATGGAACCCTAATACATATGATTTAAGTCCTGGTTAGTAACGAATGAAAAAAGGCATCACAGACCAGCAATGTTCTGAAGACTCTTTCACTATTACACATTCATTTAAGATCTTAAACTTCTCTGAAATGGTTGATTAATCACATTAACCACTTCCTATTTATTTTGTTTGTTTTTTAGTTTCCCACCAAAGCCTTTTAGGCTCGATTCTATGAAAGTATGACTTTAAATAGTGACATTTTTTTTCTCCCAGTTCAGTTCAAAGACCATACCAGTTTCTACTTGAAGAATTATCAAAGTATAAGTTCTTGAGTCAAGCTCTCACAACTGTGGACACTCTTATCTGGCGTCTGTTGGTAATTTCACAGGGTTTCTTTCACATCCAAGTCATGGAATGTTGTGGTGACTCGGTTGAGTCAAAAACAGTGGAACACTGTATTCCTGAGAATATTTCAAAGTTGTTTATCTTTTCTGTCATGATTTACTTTGTTTACATTTAGCCGTTGCTCCTTCCCAGAGCATTGTGTTTTGTTGTCAGAAGTGGGAAAAGCTTTACTTCCTGGATCACTTGACAAGTAACTTAGGGAGGCTATGGCCACAGTTCAAAGACTCGTCATAGTGAGAACATGTATCATTCTGTAAGTAATGTCAGAAAAGGAAAGATTACACTGACAGAGCAGATGTGATCCAAGATTAAGCTTCTTATAATATTTCGACCAATTCAGTTAGAAAATTATTTCTAATAGTTCCTTATGTCACTCAACAAAGAGGAGCTAAACTGTACGGATAATTTCAAGGAATTTAGACCCGTAGGTCACAGTGTGAATGACATTAAATAGATGAGTTTAAACCTTAAGAGAAGTTGTGGATTTGTCTTTTATGGACTGATTGAGAATGTAACATTCACTATACTGTTCTTTCCTTCTAAAAAGCACTTGGAGTGCCAGACGAGCTTTTAGTCTCAGTAGGAATCTATTTTTCTTCTAGCTACACACTAAAGTACCAGATAATGAGATCCAGACTGATTCTGAACAATAAAACATATCGGCGTCACTTGTAACATCTGTGAAATCAACGTAGATTGCTTAATATTACATTCTAAACATTGAGGCTCATCAAACCACCATTTCACCAGGTTTTCATTCACGACATCTTGCGTGCATCCTGTTGTGGATTCTTTCACTCCCTGCCCTTCTAACCTCTATTAATCACATCAGAAATTTCCCACAGCGTTTTACAGAAAGCCAGTGTTTTACTGGATATTTTGTTTTCGCCCCCAAAGTTACCTAAATCAAATTTATATTTTTCCTGAGGAGAAAATGCTTTAGTTAGATGTACTTTTTTACATGGACATTTAGCATCAATATGTGAAATTAAATATTGCATAATCATAATAATCATGCCCCTTGAAACACAAACTAAAACCTTTTTGTATTTTATTTGAAATTATGTGATACACCAATACAAGCTAACACATAAATGTAGTGATATTCTTTGAAGACTAGATGTTTTTAGAGAACATTTATGAACTGATGACAACAGAGACCAGAGAAAACACTGGTGAACACATAAGTATCGAAAATCAGTTTTTGAAAGTATACATGGTGTACAATTAAATTTGTCAGCAGCTTTCTCTCTTTAAATATTAACAAAAACAAATACATATTTTTGCACATAACTAGAGGCAGACAGAACTATGAAGTTAGAATAGATAATCCTTTATTATCCCACACCTAAGAAATTCAGGTGTGCCAGAAGTAGAAGGTAAATAAAAGTATGCATATTCAAAGACAAAGAAGGTATATGTAAAATAAGAAACTGAGAAATGGCAAATTTACAACATAAGAAAAATACTGCTGCACAGTTATTAAAAATGGCATATTATGTTCAAATGAACTGTGTAACTTAGTGGGGTAATTTAAAAAAATCGGAATAACTTTGCATGTCCATAAAAAAACATCAAAAATGAAAAAAATTTAAATAACTGCAGGGATGTAAACTCTTATTGAGTTTGACACTGTCTTATTGAATCTGTAGAGTAAATATTTGGTTTTTGACAGCTTAGAAGCATTTTATTTATGTGTATTAGTTTAATTTGCTGTGCTTTAATTGCAGACGCTGAGCGACAGGCCATTCATCCAGAAACTGTTTCGCCCTGTTTCGCCCGACTGCAACGTACACACACTTGGCGACCTGCTGAAGGAGATGTATCCAGATGCTTTGACAAATGATGGTAAGCAATCAAGCAGCGATTTCAAGCATTACCAGCTAACCGCTATGTACAGACAAATTTTTGTCTGATTTTTTTATTAAATATAAGCGGTGTTACTCTTGATAAAGAAAAAGGAAAGGACTCTCCTCGAGGTTATTTTATTTGTTGTACTTGTGAAGGAATTTTTGAGATCCATATTTTCTGATAAAACTGCTAGAGGACAAAGATGAGGGTTAATAGCGTTTAGATTGAATAAAGATGTGGGCAAACATAATGAAAGTGAAAAGAAGGGATGAGAGGAAAGCTTAGATATGACAAGAATTTTGAGTTTTCCACCTGAGACACACTTAGCTATCAACGATGGCTAAGTGTGTCATTTATTTTTACATTAAGGCTTCCACCTACACTCACTCAGAGGACAGCCCAAAATACATTTAAGTTAGATGTGAAGTTTACAAAATATTAGGGATCTAGACCAAGCTTTGCAACTGCTGGTGTCAAAACACTTCAGGTGACGTCTACTAAAAATGCAGGTCAAATCGACTTTATAGACAGCCAACTGTGAAACTGAGTTGGTAAAAAAAACCTCCAAGTTCTATTGCATAAACAACTGGCTCAACATTCAGAGTCAAAGAGTGTTAAGTTTGATGTGGATGAAAATCTAACAATAACTTCACTGAAAATATGAAAGCAATGTGGAGTTAAGTACAACACATTCCTCTTTATCGCCACCTAAAACTGACATTGTTTTATAATTGTGTGTATCTTTTCAGTTAGTTCACATGCCGGACAATGATTGCTTTGTTTTGTCCGATATGCTGCTGGGGTGCAGCAATATATTAAATTTACACGTCAATAACGAGTTCAAGAGTCAAGTTTCATGATACCATGATATTGTTGTTGAATAATCTGAAGAAATATGAATGCATCACATTTTCCTCACCCTTATCTCATTCTCCTTGAGCTTTAGCACACTGGTTTATACAATTTATTTCAGGTGCAAACATAAGGCAGACCATCCAAATGCTGTAATGCGTTGTTGGAAACCAGAGTTAGACTGCATAGCACATTAAATATAGGGAGTCATACTTAAACTATTTTCCTTTCCACCTCAATCTTACATTTATTTTGCCAGATGAGGTCACACAACAGAAGGTAGATACTGCTCTGAGAGAGACGTAACCTGTAAAAGAAATATGGTGGCGTATTAATATGGCATGCTTTGTAATCTCATGAAACCCCTTTAATATGTAGCATAAAAAAAATTAAGTACTAACACTGAGGCTTGTCATGATAACATGTTTTGCTGAATGATAAACTGTTTCAGAAATTATTTTGAAATATAATACTATGATAATAGTAATGCAAGTTCCCTCTCTCAAAAACCAACTTGTATTTTGTAGAGAACACTTAACACTGAAACTTGAAGATATTTGAAATATCCAAAATAAAACACAACAATCAAAAACAATAAATGGAAATAAATAAATTAAATTGATTGTCTCTGAACCAAAATATATTAATCAGAATGGATATGATCAAACTAATAATAAAGTGTTTATTATACGACAGATTTACTTACACGTTACCTAGTGGTATTAGTAGATCTTTGGACATCTTTAGAACGCCTGAATCCAGAGATTCCTCTTTTTTTTCTCCACTTTCGGTTCAACTTGTTTTTCCCAAATAAACTATCCAGGTTTTAAAATTTAAAAAAAAGTTTTAAATCTAGTTATTAAAACAATAGACAGTTACCCTGAGTGATTTGAATATATTTGTTTTTACTGTAATTTTATTGATCTGCATAAAACACACAAATGGTAGTAATTGATCCGTACCTGTTGTTTCCTGGTTTCTAATTATATTTGGACAGCAGATGGAGCTTTTAAGTTCTGTGGGTTTGTGGTGTACCTTGGAGTTGCAGCTGTAAGGGAGGAGAGCTGATGATGAAAGAAGAGATGAGAGGAAAGGGATAGAGAAAGGCCAAACAGCAGTCAAAACAGAGAGTGTCTGCAAAAGAAGAGAGGGGAAGTAGATAAAGAGACAATAGTATGTTGGGAGTACAGACCCGCAGGAGACTCACCTGCACAGAGGCGACAACCATTAATACCGCCTTCTCTTGTCTGTCTGCCTACCTGTCTGTCTAATAGCCACTGTCTTTGTGTCTCCATCCAGCATCTCTTTGCTTATTTCTCACACTCACTTTCATATCCAGAACTGAAAAACCTGGCCGGATTGTAAGATTTTTACTCAGCTATATCAGCTTCTCATCACCAGAAAATATTTTATTTGGTTAAATACAGCAATAATACCTACATAATAGATTTTGTAGAAGTGGGAGGTGTGTGGCTCAGTTGGTAGAGCAGTTGGACTCATCAATGAAGCCGTCTTGTTGTCAGTTCTCAGATTACATGTGAGATTACTGTTGAATGAAAGGCCACCAGTTCCAAAAGCGCTCCTTAAAAACGGCAAGAAAATGTGTCTTGAGCTTGTGTCACTAAAAACATTCTGTCCTGTGTTGCTACATATCTGATGGTCACCTTCTTGGTTCATTGCTCACTTAAGTTTGATTGATTTTTTATTTATTTATTTATTTTCAGGATAGCATATATTAATGAATGCATAATGTTGTAATTGTTGTATCATAGTGCTTGACACCAAGCACCTTGAGCCTTTGAATACCACAAAGCCATTGATGTACAGATGAACCCCTCTATCATCTTTTCAATTTTCTCTGTAATCAAGTTACATGCTTAGCCATGCTAGAGTGGAGTTCAGATCCTAGAGTCACAGGAGGGTTTGGTAATCAGGATTATTGATGATTTTGTTATTGATGTCACAGAAGAAGATATCAGTTGCAGGTTTTTGTGTTAAGTGATTTGTACACAGTTTTTCCTTGTAGAATTTGTAGTGAACCTGCAGTCGAGTGCTCCGATAATTTGGGTAATTGCTACTTTCACTTCTTACTATTGAATCACTTTTCCACGGAGGCATTTTCCTAACAAACACAACATTCACTTTAATGGGAGCAGTGGAATCAATAACATCTGACATTTTAAAATTTAAGTTATCTACCAACTCATCTACAGAGTGGCATGCTAAAAGGGAGATGGGAGATTAAACTTGATTGACGGTTTCATAGACCATACTTGCACTGACATTTATAAATTCAGGCCGGATTAACAACCCCCAGTTTCCATTGCGAAAAGGATTTACAAATGGGGATTGCGGTTTGCAACACTGTTTATAAACACAGAAAGTAAGTTAAGGACGAAACTAAATATTATACAACCAATATTAGTGTATTTGTTTCCATGGATGTCATTGTTTGGCTCTGTGGGAACAGTGTGGATCCTTGTATTTTTAGATAAAAGGCTAAATTAAACAGGTTGTTGTGTAAAGATCATTATTTTTGAGCAATGTATTTACTTCAAGATCCTTTGTGAAACAGATACAATACTAGAATTCATCTTCTCATAACATATTTCAATGGTTTCATAGAAACAAGAGGGTTTTTTTGTTGTTGTTGTTGTTTTTTCTGCAACTAAAGTGTTTTTATTGTACAATGCTTAGGCTTGGATTCCGGTCTGTAGTAAAAGCTGTTTAGTTTAGGCTTTAGGCAACAAACCAGCCAACGCTTGAGATGGTCTCTAAACAGTAACATCTGCTAAACACTATGATCTTCATGAAGGATATTTTTAACCATGTGATGGATGGTTTTACGGCCCCTGATTTGTTTCAGTCCTGTTGCTCTTTATATATTTAATTGGGACTGAATTGCTA
Source organism: Xiphophorus couchianus (assembly GCF_001444195.1). NCBI lineage: Eukaryota > Metazoa > Chordata > Actinopteri > Cyprinodontiformes > Poeciliidae > Xiphophorus > Xiphophorus couchianus. The sequence continues at coordinate 4,188,169 of NC_040230.1, forward strand.
ATTTTTTATCTAGCGTGAATATTTCCTGGAAAGAAAAATAGCATCTTACTATTTTTTTTTTCTACTTGTTTTTTTTTTCTTTTTTTTTTTTTTTTTTTACCTTGATCTAACTTGTTTTTCTTCTTTGATCCTATATCTCTGTCTCAGGTGTAGTCTTCAACATCTTCTGTCTGCTGTGGATGCCTTTTATGTCTTTGAGTTTAAATCTCAGCTTTCTTTTCTCTCCTCCCTCCAGAGAAGTCTGCCAGCCTGCCTGGTTGATCAAGGTGAAAGTGGCCCTTTTGTCTAAAGACGTTTGTTTGGTTTCCTCCTCTTCCTCGGGTGGTAGATAGGTTGGATGATAGCCAAGGATTATGGTGGCGTGTTTAGATTAGAGAACCCAGGGAAGTGTGTTCAGAGACTTTGTAGAGCGGTGGTGTTTTAAGGGAGTGGTTAGCAGGTATTGTTCATAAGTTCAGAGAGCTTCTTTTTACTTTTTTTTTTATCTCCATCACCCTAACATATAACAGTCTGGGGTGCTCTACATCTCTGTGATCTTTCAAACATGAAATAACAACCCTTTCTTTCAAACACACTCCCTCCCTGTTATGTCTGAGAGAGGATTTCTATTGACCCCTCTGGGACCCAGAAACCAGTTGCAGCAAACAAATAGGGGTGGCTTGCATTAAGAGCTGAAACGACAGGGGATTCCCAAATCTTTTGAAAGCCATGGACGAAAGTCTGTGTTGCCATGAGGCTACCCCCGCGCCGCTTGAATCAAACTCAAAACATTGAGTTCCTGTAAGCAGTGGTCAGCTCTGACGTGTGTTCATACTGTCTCATACTGTCTCATGTATTTTGTTTTTCTGAATGCAGGTGTGTTATTGAGCAAGATTTTGGCAGAACATTTTGGGTTTACTGCAAAAATCAGTCTAGAGGGCAGTACTTCCCACATGTTAAATGGCTGACAGATAATTCTCGTAAGCAAGGTGTCTGTTTACTTTAAAGGTGACTTTTCTTTTTTTTTTTTGGGGAGTTGTGCCTAGTGTTGAAAAACCCTGCATTGATATCTGTCTGTGAATAATCAAAGGAAACCCCCACATTATCATAATCCCCCCACAACTCCACCCTGGCCCCTCCTTTTCAGCCGGGTGACAAATCCACACCGTTTCCCACCCACGTTCCTCCGCCTCATTCCCATGTGTGGCACTGCCCACGCATGAATCTCATGCCCCTTCACAGAGCCTGCCTTGGCAGCCAATACAGCTGTGCTTATCAAACACTATGTCTCAATTCAGAGGCTGCAGGGGGAAGTGCAGGTTTCAGTGGCTGTTTTGATACAGATGATAGTGGGTTATGGTTCGTATGTGGAGGCGTTTGAGATGTGCGACAGGGGAATTCAGAATGGCTCGAAAGCCTGCTTGATGACGCTGTCTATTGTTGACTGAGATGAGCTCTGCTTTAATCTTTCTGCTTTCTAACTCTAGTCACAACAGAATGGCTAAAAAATTAAACAATTAGACTATTGGAAAGACATATCAAAATACCATCAAGACTGAGAAACCCTTCTGTAGAGAGACCATAACCTATACTTATTAGTTCAGTGAAATCTTCTACAGGATCTTTAGAAATATTCTTTTGTGGCAAGTCCGTATGAAAATGTTATGGATCTGAATCTTCTATTTTCTCCACTATTGACAGATTTTGTTTTATTGTCACTGCTAGCCAAATTTGAGTTGTTTTGCCCTTTAAAGATTTGTTTGAAATGATTTAGCCAGATGTGAAAATATATTTGCCCCCCTTTTTAAATTTACCTTACTTTTTTGGTTCAGTTTTACAACTTACTGCCAGACCTGTTTATTGTCATTACTGCAGAAAGAAGAAACCACCTAAATAAAATCAATTATGTAAAGTAGTTTAAACCAGTGTTTCCCAATCCTGGCCCTTAAGGCACACTGCCCTGTGTGTTTTAGGTAATTCCCTGCTGTAGGCCACCTTATGTCAATTGATGGCTGATTAACAAGCTTTTACTGAACTGCAATAATCTGAATGAGATGTTTTTAAAGCAGGGAAACATATAAATTACTGGTCTTAAAGATCTTGTAAAGCAAAACATTAGGCCTAGAGCTAAAAATATGCCAGAACAGATGAGAAGTAAAGTCGTTGACATACATCAGTCCGTAAAAGGTTGCACAACCATTTCTGAGACTTTGGGACCAAAGTGTGAACCTTACCAGGAATTGCTTACCAAATGTACCTGGAAAGAGCAGTAGTGACTTATACATAACGTCACAAAAGGATCTAAAGCACTGCATGCCTCATTGCCTCACTTGATGTTGATAATCAAGTGAGGCATCACTTGATGTTGTTCATTGCCTCAACATCAAGTGAGGCAATGAGGTTCACAATTCAACAAAAAAAAGGCACTGAGCAAAATGCCATCTATGGGTGAGTCCCTAATAGAAAACCACTGCTGACCACAAAGCGCACAAAGATCTATTTCATATCTTCCAAAGAAATGTCTTTATGATTCTCATGACTTTTGTCAAGATATTCTGTGGACCTATGAGACAAAAGTGGAGCTTTTTGGAATGTGTATATTACATGAGGTATCAAACAAGTACAGCATGTGAGAAAAAGACATGCTGTACTGGAACATGGTTGTGGAGCTTTGATGGTCTCGGGCTGCTATGCCTCTTCAAGAACTGGAGGGTTTGCTATAATTGTCTTCCCACCCTCCAAAGGAAAAAAAAAACACAAAATTAAATTTTAATAAATGCAATCTTGTATTTGAAACTGCTTTTGTAGTTACTTATTATCACTCTGTGGTATATACAAAAGGTGTGTCAAAAAATAGCAAAGAACAGTAGAAGTCTTTTGGGGAGGAAATACATTTTCATGTATTGCACTCCATCAATAGTATGTTTACTTATTCAGTCGTTGATAGGAAAAAATAGCTTTCACTTGCTTCTTGCAGCATCATAAATGTGTGTTTATTTACCCATTAGTTAGTGGATTCTTATGTCGGCCTGTGAGTCCGAACTGCTGCCAGTTATACGGTCAGACACAGTTTGGTGAAAACTTGCGGTCTTTGTAAATGACATTTGGCTGTGCTTAGCTGAAAGAACATGCCGTCTTGGCCAACAGTAGAGTACCACTTAACCACAGGGTGTGTGTATGTGTCAGCAAAAAGCCATTTTTTTTATACATGGGCATCTTTCCATTGAAATACTGTTATCAAAAATGTTGTTGTGGCTTGGAGGAAGCCCACTAATTACATTACAACTGCTGTAGCCTTCTTTTTCAGTTTTATTAAAACCTTGTGCTAATTTTCGGCCTATTTTGCTTTGCCTTGCTGAAGTTTTGGTGGACTTGACTGACTGAAAGCAATATTTACTTGTAGGACTTCTTGTTTGTCCAAATTCTGAATATGCAGAATCAGAATTTAAGTTTTTCAGGATTTTTTTTCAGAGCTTATTTCTGGCAAGTGATAATAACCAGTTGACGGTACCTTTGAAAGAGTGTATTGTAGTTCACAAAACAATAAGAAACCGTGTGTATCATTGGTTCCTCTTATGTGTTCTTCTTTAACAAGGTTTCATAAGCATGATAAACTGATTTGGTTTATTTGTAATAGAAGATACACATTATGTATAGCATAATAAAAACTTATTTTTTTAAAACGTTGTTCTCAAAAGAGTAACGATATTTGTAATAAACAAAACAAGTAAATAGGTTTATAATCCAAAACAATGCAGAATGGTTTAAATATAGACTTAAATGTATATTTACTATAGAAATACTTTTTAAAATGGATTCAAGCAAAGTTTTTCTTATTGTTAATGCCCTCTTCAGAGATTCCCAGAAAACGGTTATCAAACTGGGAAAACACCTGATTTTTAACATTCCTCACTATTGTATTGTGTCATGTTAACCTCATGGTTACATCTGCACTTTTCGACAGCATGAGGGGAAATTAAAGCCTCTGTATTTACTGTAATCACAGGCAATTTTGTTCTGCCCTTTAATGTAACACAGAGTAAGACTTGTTTTCCTGTTTACATTATGATCTCAGTTCTACTCATGAGTTATTAGCTGTCACTCTGAAGGAATTTAAACTTTTTTTCCATAACATGTTTTGTTTACATTTTGAGGAGATATTCAACTAGTAGCTCCTGAAGTGTTTCAAATATACATATTACATGCAACTTGACCATCTTATTCCATGCAGTCACTTGTCACTATTGTGTAAATGTGACAACAGAAGTCTCTGAAATTTACTGTGCATCAACAGTAACATGCAGTATTGTGTATTTTTGACATGCTTGTCAAAAATACTCAACATTCAATGCAACCCTTTTACTAAGTTTTGAGTTTATTTCCTCAATATTTAACTCAGACAATATATAAAAGATTTTGAAATGCACTATCAGTGATTTTTGTGACTGATTTTAGATTTCTGGCATACAGAAATCTAAAATCAATTTTAGCTGCTCTTAGTGTCTCTTAAACAACTAAATTATAACAAATGGTATTCAGGATATTTTTTGTACTTGCTAAAAGAATTTTAAAAAATGTATCTGTCTTCACAATGGCCTGTTCAGTCACTGTTCAATTCAGACAAATTGACCTGAGGCATGCAGAAGGACAGGCTGTTTTTTTTTTTTTTTTTGCTTTTTTTTTTGGAAATGTACATTTCTGACAGACATTGCACTGAATATTTCAACAAAATCATTTTTGAAAACATCTGCAACACCAAAAATCTTGATGGTAATTTGTTTTAAACATATTTGAAAGGTTGATCTAGTGGGATTTTGCAGAGTTTCTGGCCTCTGGGACAATTACAGGATCACACTAGAATGCTAGAAAAGTTGGATAAGAGGTAACATTTTTCAACTGGTGCAAATATTTTTGCAAAGGTCAAATATGTTTTTGGGTTGAGAAAGTTGCTGTTAGCACATTTCCTTTAGACTTAGTTGATCAGTTATTTAAATATTTATATTTTATGCTGAGTTAAACTCATAGGCCCAGATTTTTACCTGACCTGACCTGAACCTTCAGAGCCACATGAAGACAATTACAAAGTTGGCCTTCTATCACCTGAAGAGCATTTTTAGGATTAGGGGACTGATGTCTGAGTGAGATCTAGAGAAACTCATCCATGTGTTTATCTTTAGTTGCATCAATTACTGCAACAGCGTCTTCACAGGTGTGCCTAAAACAATCAGACAGCTGCAGCTGATCCAGAACGCTACTGCTCGTGTTTTCACTGAAACAAGGAAGTTAGAGCACATAACACCAGTTTTAAAGTCACTTCACTGGCTCCCTGTAGCTCAGAGAATAAACTCTAAAATACTGTTGCTAGTTTATAAGTCACTGAATAGCTTAGCACCACAATACATTAAAGGTCTGCTGTCATCATATCAACCTTCCAAACCTCTTAGGTCTTCTGGTTCTGGTCTGCTCTGCATTCCCAGAACCAAACATTTAGAAGCAGCATTCAGCTTTTATGTACCAGAAATCTGTAACAAACTACCAGAAAACTGACAAACAGCTAAAACATTGACTTCCTTTAAATTTAGACTAAAAACCCACCTGTTTAAGTTGCTTTTGGACATAATCATGAAACAATCAATAATCTGATGTGTAATGTTGACTTTGTGTTCTATGACTTTGTATTTTTGTGTTTTTATGATGTAAAGCACTTTGAAATGCATTGTTGTTGGAAGGTGCGATGCAAATAAAATTTGATTTGATTTGATAGTGGTAATGGCTTTAAACCCTTGGTGCGACCTTCTTGGCTGCTTGACTGAAAACACTCTTCAGTTGCAAAGTCACCTTTACCTTCCCCAAATTTCACAAATATTTAGATTCACGACTGAACACGCCTCAACTGTTCTGATGGTGCAGGCTTTAATTTTGCAATCTTGAACTTAGATGAATCTTTTTTTTTTCTTTTTTTTTTTCCCAGCATCCCAGACTGTTTCAAGAACAGTCTAAAGTGGTTTTACTGTGAGTGTGAGTCTGAGTAATTCATATGGAGGTGGTTATTGGGATGACATATGGGAATATATGTTTGACTGAAAATGTTGTGTAAGATGTTGTGGGTGTTGCATACACTAGATTTCCCCCATTTCTCATAGTGAGACTGTAATACACCTACTCCACCTACATCTTGTCAAGGCCTGAATGTAAGTGAAGAGTATGAAACTCCTGCCAGAAAGGCGGTGTGTGTGTGTGTGTGTGCGAACCAGAGAAAGTATCTTCTCACCTTTTATCAGTGAAGCAGGATCACACCTTTTACTTTCTGTGCTTTCTGTCCACCTTCATTCCACAGTGTCTCAGGATTTTGCTCATTTTACAAGCTTTTCTTCACCTTAATGAGCTCATTTTTATTTATTTCCTGTTCTTTCCAAGTCTACAAAGTTTTTCAGTAACATTAGCCCACTTAAAAACAGTATTTTACTTATATATGTGAATAAGTAGAATACTTATTAACACAATTTATCTAAATTATACTTGTAATTTAGATCAAATTTAAACAGTATTTTCATCCAAGTCACTTTTAGTCAGATCACAGGGTAACGCAGAAACACACAGGACAAACAGCCACACACACAAACACCCATACTCACACTCATAATGGTAGATTAAATAGCTCAGTTAATGTAACAGTCTTTTTTCTTTGGTTGTTTTGTATTTACTGTGGGAGGAAGTCAGAGTACACATGCATGGAGAGAACATTAGAACTTCATGCAGAAAGACCTCTGGCTGGGATTTGAACCCAGGAACTTTTTTGCTGCGAGGCAAAATGACTACCAGCTGTGGCACCTTGCAGCCTAAAATGAGCTAATATAAATCAATAGATCCTTTATTATTTTTCATGCTTGTATTCTGATTTCACAAGTACTTTATATTTTCAAGTGTCCAAGTTATGTGTTGCTGCTACAAAGGTTTTCATAAAGCAAAAAGCAAGCAGTTCTGGCGAAGGGAAAAATCTTAACGTGACTGTTGAAAGAAAGTACTGCAGCCATTGTTTTCAGTAGGATTATCATCATGCAAACACAAAATCAAATCCATAATTTTGCTTCAACATACAAGTTGTAATTTACACTTTTGCTGAAAATATTTGTTCCAAATAAGACTTTACAGTTCTTAATGAGTTTTACTGTTGGCACAATGCTCCATCCGCACTGTACCACCTTTTTGTTTTGCAACATCTTTATGGTTGCAGCTTGGTGGTTAACGTCTTGCCACTACCACCAACAGCTCAACTCTTGTCTGCATGATTTTTTTTGTTGTTTAGGCATGCTGCAGAAATATTTTTTTTTATTTTAAAGAGTTGAATTATTTTATTCATGCATATCCTTTTTTCAGCAAAGATACTCAGTTTCTTTACATCTTGTACTCCTAAGCCTCTGATTTATCAAAATTGATATAGGATAGGAAAATCAGCTACCTTTATTATATTATGTTATTAACATAGCAAATTCTGCATAACACACAGCGTTTCATTTCATTAGCCTAAATTTGGTATTTCTTAATTTACCCTCTTTCCATTGCATATGCAACCTTACTATATTTACCATATTTTTTGTACAGTATGATTGCATAATATTGCATGAAAAACGTACAAATGCAGCGTAATTTTCGTATTACAGTATCTACTGAGAGGTAATAAATTAAAAGAAATCCAAAATAGTGCAAACAGTATTAGGATCTTTTGCTTTTTTTATTGCAGTTTCATTCAGAATATGTATTTCTGATACCCAAGAGTACTTGTTAGCTCATTTTCTGAGAGGAAAATCTAATAAGAGGTTGCATTGGACATTGCAAATGCAAAACTTGCATTGGACATTTGATGCAAGGTTTGTGCAGATTTCATCTTGTCAGTTTCCCAGCAGGTGTTGGGTGGAGCTATTTCTCAGACCGTCAGTTAACACACAGCCTCAACCGTCCTCTTGATATTACGTGGAACTGAAATGTCATGTACCCGGTGGGTTGTACTGCCAGTGCTTATGTATATGTATATATAGGTTATTATATTTATTGGTGTGTGTGTGTGCGTGCATTTGTGAGTGTTCAGGAGTCGTTGACGGGAAAGGGCCCTTTATTATTCGTCCTTGTCACGCACATGCAGTGTTTCACCTATAGCACAGACATGAGATCCAGATGCTGCCAGACCACGTTCTACATCTAATTACTTGCTTACTTTAAAGTATTACTTTCAAATTAAAATCTCACATAAATGTAAAAAATATTTTTGCCTTTTGAGAAACTTTCTTGCTTGGCAGCTGTGTAAAACAATTTTAGCCTGTTTTTGTGATCCCATTTGCTGCAAAAATATTTGGTCTTAATCACAAATAATTCTAGAGGTAAATTATTATTGGGAAGTAACAATAATTTTGCATTTTAAATTTTAAAGCAAAGTACATGCAAGAAATAAATTACATCACTTTAGCCACATAGCTGCATATTTTCACTGAAGATATGTAAAAATATCATTAGATTATTTCAAATATTTTTTTTAATGTCGATACTCAAATTGAGAACACTAATAGCCCTTCTAATATAAAATATTCATAAACGTATATTTAGATATTGCATTTTTTTGACATCATACCAGCTCTTCAGCTGTAAAATATTTGTTTTACATGATGTACAGTTAGTTAAGTTAATATAATGGAACGACAGTCTTTAAAATCTTGCAAAGTCTAAAGTTAGAAATGACAGCATTGAAAAAATGTGTTTCCTAGATTTGTGTATTTTTTGTCTGACACCAGACTCCTCCAGTGACTTAAAGCCTTTTACTTTTTATTATCTTTATGCTTTTTAATTACCAACTACTTGTGATGAAGAATAAAATTTGTTGAAAGGTTGTGAGAGATCATTGGGCTTCACAGGAAAAGCTCGAAGTATTCATACACCATTGCTCGAAGCACGTTTTTTTTTTTTACTCTTTCTCTCACATTTGCTTATTGTTACCTGCACAGTATGTGAAACAACATGTGAAAACATAGGGCATTTGGTTAATCTTCTTAGATTTGGTCAAAATCTATTGGAAATTGGAAAAAAAAGCATGAGATTTTTATTTTTTATTTTCCAACAGTTGTCAATTAAAAGGTTTTCAGATGCCTGAATGTCCCTACAAGGTCAAATATCGTGTCTGCAAATTACACGTCTTCAGTGGGTTCAGTAAAATCGTTTCTCGCAACAAACGTTTTCGGTCACGGCCTTTCAGCAGCGGGTGGTATCAGTTACAGAAGGCCAGCGCATCCGGACACAAGCCTCTGCTTGCATATCATACATTGTCAGAATGAAAGGTGAAAATTCAAATCCTGCTGCCAGTGCATTCAAAAGCAATCAACTGTCACTTTACCGTTCTTCATAACTGAAAGCACAGTCATAGTCACTTTGGTACTTTCTCTCTTCTTCCTCTGTCTCATCCACCACAAAAGTGGTATTACTGTCGTGTCTGATGTGGTCTGTCTCACCTCATGTAACCATTTCTTTTCTCTGCACAGTTCTTTCCTCAAGTTTTGTCTTTATCTTTTTTTAATCAGATCATCTTTTGTTTTTTTCCCTTTACAAATCCTCCCTTCTTCCATTACTTGCACTCTTCTTTCCCTCTCACATCTTCTTAACTTACTGATTTTCTCCTCTGTCCATGGCTATTCATTTTCACGTTCTTTAATTTGTTTTTCTTTGCTTTATTCATCTTTTCCTCACTTTTTACATTTGTTTTCTACCTCTTCTTACTTCCAGTTTTGTAATGTGTTCAGTTTAGTCATTTTCTCCTTTCTGTTTATGTTAAAGAGTGCTGTATCCATCAGATCGTCGCCTATTAGCAGTTTAGTATTTGTGATTCACCTAATTGTGTGGAACGCAACTCCAAATCATTCCCATCAAATTCACTTCTTTGCAGATTTTTTTTCTATATAACATATCTAAGAAACTGCACCTATAAGACAGAAGCTGAAATATCTAAGAGCAATGCTACTTGGAGAGACTGTCAATAGTTTGTCATAGCATGATGGCACCACAACCATGCTTGACAGTTGTGTCGATCTTGGATGGGACACCCATTAACCATCTTAATTTTTTCTTCTGTCCAAATAAAGGAATATCCTATTCTCTCTTGGTCAAACAAATATGTTTTATGCTGGCAAAAAGTAACTACCACCTGCAGTCAATCCACACCATTTAATTCACTTCAAATTCAAAATTATTTAATTTCCTTTTGGAAATTAATATGCTGTTCATTGGTGGATGATGCAAATATTTGTAAATATGTGAACTTCTCACTGGAGCTATCAATGAGCCTGAGTGTTTACAATGTGAATACCTTTCCTTTCTCCTTCCAGGTGAGCAAAAGCGCTATCAAGTCCTGATCCACGGCATCGAGCCTCTGCTGGAAACTCCTCTGCAGTGGCTCAGCGAACACCTGAGCCATCCTGACAACTTCCTGCACATCTGTGTCGTCCCTGTGCCCACTGATTGAGGCCGCGCCTCTGCACCTTGTCATCCCAAGACTCATCAGCCAATCACCTGCCAACTGGATAACCTCAGACATGGTAGAACTTCATTGTGGAATCTTGGAACTAACAGACATTAAAGGAGAAGAATCATATTATTAATCACAAATATGAACAAGATCTCCTTTATTTGGTTTCATTTCCATCTGGTCACTGCTACTACTCCTCTCTCAGAAATTTCACAAAGGATGAAAGGAACTTTTCTTGTTCGAGGAGCATCTCTTTAAGAAACAGGTGTCAAACTCCAGTCCTGAAGGGCCACTGCCATGCAACTTTTAGATGTGCCTCTGCTGCACCACACCTGAATAGAATAATTAGGTCATTAGCAGGACCCTGGAGAACTTATCCACACAAGAAGGAGGTAATTAAGCCTCTCTGTTCCAGTGTTTTGTACCTGTGGCACATCTAAAAACTGCAGGACAGTGGCCCTTGAGGACTGGAGTATGACACCCAAGCTTTAAGAGAAGCGATTGCTTCTTTTTTTCCCTGTTTTTCTGTTTCATATATTCTCCAAATAACCAAATATATACACTGGAGGTGAACATTTTTAAAATTTCCATTTTCCTTTTGATTTAAAAGACTGTCTTCGAGACAGGGATGCTGTTCTGGGCATTGAGGGGGAGGATGTGGTGTCAGGTTGTGCTGAAGTTGCCTTAGTTATTCACCGTCATGCATCATGACTTAGATGGTGTTGATAAGTTTACATCACAGTCTGGAAGTCACCTTTTTAAGAATACTAATAAAACTGTAATATTTCACCTAAATAAAAATATAAGCTTGACCAGTGATTGGTTCTGGAAGTTTTACAGGATTCACAGGAATTTGGTTGGACCAAACTCTTCCTGCACCTGCTGAGTTCAACATCTAATTCTGCGCTATCTGAAGATGCAACAAAATAACAAAAAACATCTAAATTGTTATGCTATGGCATTATTCCTAACTTAACATTAAGATGTTAATTTAACTTTTAAAAATATATATTTAAATTGTTCTTCATGTTCAGCTGCAAATTTGAAATTTATAAACCTGTCATTATTAAACCAAAAGGTTAAACTAAATCTGATTTGTTTTTTACCATGTCTGCAAAGATGGAAGGAGATGCAACATTTTCACATGGTGTCATCAGTCGTCAAGTGGTTAATGAGCTTCAATGATTATGTTTGGAGGTCTCTGGGAAAACAATCCACACATCTTAAATTGCAGGTGTTGATTTCTCGTCATCAGTACAACGTTCAGCTTGGTTTTATAGTCTTTTGTGAGACTTAGCCCAAACTTCTTCTATCCACAGCCAAGCTTAAATGGGCATCTGGTTTTGTTAAAACTTAAAGAGCTGAGCGTGAATGATGAGACTGTTAGCTTTAGGTGGGCAACTTTCTGGTACCATTTAATGCATATGTTTTATTTAACATATTTAGGTTGTAGACACACAACTATATCAATATCAAACAAAATGCTCAAGCCATTGGATTAGTCCACCAAACACTTTGCATCCTAGAAAAATAGGATGAAAATCAAACTGTTTTTGATTGCTTGTACAAATTTTGCCTAAATACTTGTGTAGACAGAAAGCAATTTGATTTTGTTTCTGCCTTTTCAACTACATGTAGCTCTTGAGGATCTTATTTGCAGTTCAGTATTTGTTTTTGTTTCTGTGAAATATGCAGATTGTTTTTCTTGCTTATCTAAAATATTCAAATACAAGAAAATGGGGGGGGAAAGTTGCAATTCAAGCATAGAGCAGTTACACTGCTGCCAAATTATCTGAAACAAGGCGGCCACTGCATGTTCCTCTTCATTACAAGAAAGACAAATTTGGCTTTTTGGGCATGTTAGTGATGCAAAGAATATCTATGCTTATGGGATGAAAACAAGAGGAGTGACACCCAACACTCATCCTACAATTGTCAAGCTAATAGTGAGGATACTAATGAAGCAGATGGTCCCAAAAACAAAATGTCAAAAAGAATTATTGTTGTGCACAATAAGCACTTTAAAACTATATTATTATACATGCATTAATTCTATATTTTATCTTAAATCAACTAAAATTGCTTAAAGAAAATGTTATAACATATCTGATTAAATTTAATTAACGATGAAACAGTTTACTTGGTCCCATTTTTTTCATCAGGTAATTGAAAGTGCGTTACAGAAAAATAAACAAAGGAATACTGGTAAAGTTTAAGCATCACTTAGAGACACATAAAACTACACAAAAGCTAACTTAAAACCTAGAAGTAGGTAAGAAATTATAAAAAAAAGCCTACTGAGCATTAATTGGAGAGCTGCAGCAAGCAATGTTTTCAGTTCTTTATGAAAGTAGACAAACTTTTCTTAAATAAGAGCAATTAGATCTTGTATAGCATTTTTGTTTTAAATATAAACACTCTTAACATGGAAAGTTATTATTCTGAGAATGTCATAATGTTAAATTATTTTTGTGAAACAACCTGCACCTTTAAAAAGAAAAGTTCAATTACCTGCTGAATCATTTGATATAATACAATGTGAAAATGTCAAGCTTCTTTCTAAGTGTTTTTTTTTTTTTCTGAAAATGTTGCACACTTATGTTTCAGGTTCTAATCTTGTTTCTGGAGATTTATTTTTTAAATCTATTTACATAAAAAAAGCATTCTGGTACATCTTGAAGAGAAATATCTGCAACATTGAGGCTTAATGATTAGTGAAACATGAATTTTTATTCTGATTTTAGAGAAACTTTCCCTCTGCTTTCTCTTTTTGCTTTATTCATCTTTTAAAACACATCTCCCCCTCTCATGTGTTTTACTGCTGATACTCACCCTCCCTCTTGCTCTTCATCTCTTCTGGTTAATTATCTGCTGGCATCTACTCGCTGCTAATGAGACCGCTAAACTGTCCAGACAGGCCTGGGGTTGCTCTGTCACTGTGTGCGCTTTCAGGGAGTCGAACTCTGCAGTGTGAGTACGTGTACATAATTACAGACACCATTTATAGCCCCCTGCAGGTGTGTGAGTGCAGATTCAGATGTCTACACACACATAGACGCTTGTCTATTGTCACAATGCCAATCTGCTAATTTAAAGTGTATGTTGTGTGAGTGATGTCACACATCATGTCATCACTTCACTGCTGTTTCTGCCGCCAAGAATGATTGGACCGTGGTTTTTATGGTGTTGAGTCAAAAAGCCGCCACTCGGCGTGGGGTAACGTGTCTGTTTTTGTGTGTGAAAATGTGTTTTGTATACTATGCAATCTGGGGCCGGAGACGTAGTGATGAACTGTCTGACACACACTTTAATGGGATTTCCCGGCCCGTCATCCATCCCCCACACTGTACGGCACACCGAGGCAGAAGAGGCTCTGAAAATTAAAGCCGAGCAGGAGTGTGTTGCTTCGTGAGGGGCGGAGATGGAATGAGTTAAATTGCTTGCAGAAATTTATTTCCATGTCAATTTGAGATGCTTTAGACCTGAATCAGAACTGATAGCATCATTCCTCCTCATTCTGTCCAGATCGTCTAGACAAGTTCTGACCAGGTTTAGTTGTAAATATTTTTAAAAAGAGCCCAAAATCTTTACCTGAAGCAGTCGTAGAAGTTTATTATAGCCAAAACACACAGTTTCACGTTCCTTGTAAGTCAACACCTGGGTTACGATCCCCCATCATGGTGGTTTCAAATGTCTAAGAGCCATTGCACACCTGAAAGTCTTAACTAAGGTTCATGGTTTTTGTTTAATTGTGAATATTTGATCCAGTTGGTTTGTACTTCCCACAAGAATGTGATACTCATACTGTCACTAATGGCATAGCTATTTTGGCAAAAATGTACCTTAATTTTAATATCATTAGGCCGGTCACACAAAAAAATGTTGCTGGATGATAAATTGATCCAGTAACTATTCCGGTAAACAATATTAATGCTGTTTTGAGACCATTTTCAAGTAATATATTTATAATTATTTAAGTAACTTAAGTTTGGCCTCTGAAAGACCAATAAACTTTAACTTTGTAAAGAACACTTAACACAAGAACTAAAACATATTTTAAATATTCAAAGTAAATCACAACCATAAATAATAAAACAGAAAAAGAACACACAAAACCAAAAATAAATTGGTTAAGTCTCTATAAAGAAAATTGCTATTCAAAAATATCTATCATAAAAATGGAAATCATCAAGCTTATTTTAATTGATTATGTTAGTTAATTGTGACAGAATTAAATTTCATCATTGTTGAGATGGCACTATAGCATTTTTTTTAAACAATTCATTAAGTGATAGAGCTATGCTTCTTGGAATCCAGAAGTTGTGTGTTTTTTTTGTTGTTGTTTTTTTTTACTTCCTTCTTCCTCCTTCCTGGAGTTACGTGTTTTGTCCCCTTGGGCAAAACACATAAACCCAAATTGTCTACCGATCTATGCATCACTGGGTGAATGCACGTGTTTGTCAGTGCGACAGGGTAAATGTGGATCTGACGTAAAGTTCTTTGATTGGTTGGTTTGACTAGAAAAGTGCTAAATAAATTGAGTCCATTTAAAAGTCAGCACAATGTGAATTGAACAAATTCAACCTAAATCTCAATCTCTGAAGTTGAATTAAATGTGACTAATTCCATGGGTCATACACACTTCCAGCTAGCAATAATATTTAACATTTTATTTTCTTTAGTTTATTATACCATCTCCAGCAGTTTAGAAATACAAAAAACAGGCAGGTTTACAAACTTTTGCTGTAATTAACAACCAGTCTATTTAGATTTAAATCACGGCCACATTTTATATCCACGCTCTCATTTTGTCCTGTCCTTCTGATTTATACCTTATGAACAAACTACTTCAAACTATGTGTTTTTATTTTCTTCTATTGATGGTTAAGCAGTTTTTCAATGGAATATGGAACTAAATCATTAGAAAATACTAAGTTACTAAACATAGTTTAATTTCATTCTATTTAGTCGTACACCTAAATTCCACTGATCGTGGTTTTTGTATCAGTTGAGCCATCTTTCATGTGACAGATGTGAACCACTGATTAAAACAAAAAGAATTTTGTGATTATAAATGATATTTTATCGGTCATACCATAGCAATTCCTTGCTTATAAAAATGAATAAATGTAATTCGATTCTTTTGGAAGGCCTCTTAACCATCACCCTAATCTTTAGCTCCATTCACAGATTATCTTCAAGACAATCAGGACTTTTATCCTCTACCAAATATTAATTTTACTTTCAATCAGGCAAGACACATTGATAGGTAGTTAAGAAACTAAGTTAATAAAAAATTATCAGATTTGTTATAAACTACTCTAAATAGGTGACACCTAAGCAAACTGAAAATAAGCTTATGTAAAAAAAAAAAAAAAAACACCTGGCAAAAGATACACTGCTTCGTTAAATGATTACTGTATAATTATTTTAACCCAGCCCATCTTTACTGGGACTAATGGCTGACTCCAACCTCTTAGAATATGCTGACCATCCTTTAAAACAGTTTTTCAATATGAAACGTAATTGCCTAAGTATGTAGAAAAAAAAGTTATGTAACAAATTTGAGAATATATATACAACTATTTTCTTATTTACTTTTGTACTGAGCTCTGACAATAACAGTTAAGAAACAACACATAAACTTGTTGTGCTGGTTGATAACCAATGTCTTTATTAAGCCAAACTGGAAATCCTTCCCTCTCTGTTCCAATAAAAATCCAATAAAATCCAAAACACGTTTACCGTATGCCTGATTTCGACCAGATTCCGTGAAACCAGTCTTTCTCATACACACACAGTTTTACCATCAGCTCAGACCACAAACTATGTCATCTACTTCCCCTCAGTCCCCTACTGTCCTGCATAATGTGGTGAAACCACAGCCTCCCGTGCGCATCATACCTTACTTGCGAGGACCTTCATTAAGATAATCTGTTAAAACCGTCAAACTGTCTTGGATCTTAATCTCTTGCTTACAGCTCAGAATAGGATGAAGTTATGTATTTTCTTTCCTCTATTTGTCTTAATATTATCTATACAATGACATCTCAGCTCTGAAATGGCTCCATTAATGTCCAAAATCTAGCTTGTCCCCACAAACAAGGACAAACTGTATAACACACACGTGCACACCCGCCTGTACACCCCCACACTGTTTTGCTTTTTTAGGCGTCTCAGGGGGCTGCTGTGCTCTGCTGTATATCAGACAGAGATCAAGAAGATCAACAGATGAGAGTGATTAGTGATGAAGAGGAAGTCATGAGTGTTTTTCTCATCCTGAGCCACACAAACACGTTACAGCGGGACACTGGGACATGTGACATCAGAATGTCGCAGCAAACTTTACATTTCAAAACGTTAACTCTGTAAGCTGCTGTGAGAGTTGGTTGGAAACGGGAAAAATCACCAAATCCTAAACAAATTGAACCAGATTAGTTGCCCTTATGTATCAATTTCTGATTTACATACAGTTGTAGTTTTTCTGTCTCTATGGTTTTGTTTTTGTGTGTAGTCCCTTTACGCACACTGCTTTAAAACATCAATAAATCAATCATTATCCATGAGTTTTTAAACATGTGAACAGATGTTTGGATCCAAATGACTGGAAAGCATAGATTATTAAATTAAAAATGAGATCTTACTTTAAATGCATGTCTTCCCAGATAAATGTCAAATATAGTTTAACAGTACACCCATAAATCAAAAGTAACAAAATCCTGTTATGTGGAGGTAATTTAAGCTGACAGTGCAACAGCCGATGAACGAGGTTTCTGTTGAGAAAGAATCGAGTTTCCTCAAGTTTAAGCAGTAAACACGCTGACAACCAAAAGCGTACGCGTGTGTTTCTTTGTCTCTGTATTCCTGGCAGCGTGACACACACACACACACATCTCCTCCTTTCTGTGGTTCTCTCTCTCTCAGTCGTGTCTCTGAAGACAGAGGACTGGATGTCCATTTTTTAACGAGAGCGACGGCCTTTGAAGTTCGGAATGATTCAAAGGACACGATTTACCCCGCCCCCACAAACACACACACACACACACACACACTTGAGAGTGCGCTCAGATGACGCACTGAAAGCTTGTTGTCTTGTGTGTTGGGCCTTTTATCTTTTAGACAGTTGCAATATTCTTTTTGTATTCAAATCACATAATTGCTCCTCCACTTTTGTTTTCACTTCATTTCCTCTATTGACTCTCTTAAGAGGAACTATTCCTGTTTATTTTTGTTTTCATTTAATGGTATTCAATCCAACCAGTAATGGTGATTTCCAAGTCACCAGCATTTGCGTGACAACCTGGAACATCCTATGAATGCAACAGTTGAGGAGGTGTTGAAAGAAAAAATGATGACAGTGATTTAAGAAGTCCTCTTATATAAATATTTATATTTTATTTTAGAGTTCAGTATACTGGTAGATTTTTTTTATGTTTAACTTTGCAGTAAGTTTTTAATTACTCCTAAAGCAAGTAAGAGATATTTCTACACATTCACATAAAAATATTTTACACTTTCTTCCTCCATGTTCTTTCAGTATAAATTCCTTCCTCATTTACAGCTTAATAAGAACAGCAGGAACTACAGATTAGTTGTCGTGTATTTTTATTTTGCAGAGCCATTATGTCCAGAGAAAAACAACTATTCATCTTTAATTATTTAAAATGATTTTTTTGTTTGTTTTGAGAATGAAATGCACATTGTTTTCAAAGTTGGGTTTTCTTTTATCGCCAAGTCAAATGTGTCACAGTTGAATACTTTTTACTCAACTGTGACATAGCAGCATTTAGTCTTTTCATAAAACATTCCTCTCTGTGTTATCTTTATTATGACATCCACAGTTCTGTGTTTTCTCCTTAGATTTTAGGTCTGTGGTAGCCTGGCCATTCATGTGCAACTCTGTTTGAAAAAATTCTCACTTCCAGCTCAGTCTGGGTTTTCTCCCCTTCACTCTGATTCTCGCAGGTAGATTTTCTACTGGCCCAGCAACCAAACAGAAGTTTTGAACAATGTTGATTTTCTGCTTCGTTTTAAAATTGTACTCTTCCTGTAGTTTTAGCAACGGCAGCAGAGGAAGTGAAGGAAGGCATTCAGTCCGTGTTGACCAAGCTTCCAAATATCAAATTGACATTAATAGCCGCCTCGTTTAGCTTGGGGCTTCTCTTCGGATTGGAGGATTGTTGTTTACGGCACAGACAACTTCCGGTAACCTTCATAACGTAGAACTGACGCACTACATTCCTCATAGGCAAATGTTAGCAACTGGGTAAAATTTCAACACAGACCATGCCTCCAGGAAGAAATTGTTTCTCAATAGTCGAAAGCTCAGACCCTCTGTACAAAGCAAATAGTGTTTAACCAGGCTTGGTCTGTGGAAAAAGATCAAGCATTTTTGTTTTGATTTCCTCGTCGTCCTAAAACAAAATAACAAATAACTTATTTTCAGTGGTCTTATTTAAATTATTCTGGAATTTTAAAATGCAGTGCATTCTAATCCTATTAGGATCCTATTAGACACTGAATGACAAAACATTCAGTGTCTTGTCTTTTTTTATTATTAAATAAAGCTTGCAACACAAACTGTGTTGTGTTGAGTTTTACTGAAGACTACAGAGGTGCAGTTTTCAATTTCCTTGATTGCATGGTTGCATGCAAAAATAATTAACGACCTCAAAAATATGCAAAACAACAAAGACTCGAATCTGAGTTCTCAAACTTTCAGATGTTTGTTGCATTTATGTTAAGAAAAAAACACTCATTGCCATGAGGTCAAAGTAGTCTGAGAAAACAACCAAAAAACTTTTCCCTGGAAATGCTGTCTCCTTTCAGCAGTCATCTGTTTACACACACACACACACATGCCAGCGCACACCCCTACACACACACCAACCTTTTATTAACCTTGTCGCCCTCTAATAGGCAGGTGGTGAAGAGACGGAGACGGACAGACCCACAGAGAAACAGAGAATATGACGGGAGGATGTGGCTGATGGGGGCAGCCAAGCCATTACACTTTGATCTCTTCCTCTCCGATACCAACACACACACACACACACACACACTCTCTCAGACACCATTAATAAGCAGTGTGTGTCGCTTTCCGCTCATAGCCTTCGGGTCGGGACATCAGGTTTGCTACCCAACCGTGCATGTGTTTGTGTGTTGATGTGTGGCTCCTGACTGTCTGGTATTGTTTGTCACAAACTGGGCAAGCATTAAAGCTGTGTTCAAATGAATATTTCCCTGTCTCTATGAGACTCAAACTTTCCCACTGTAAAATGCAACTCTCTCAGGGTAAATTAATAAAAGCAAGTGTTGCAAAAAACAAATAAAAATGTGTCTGATACAGATCAATTTTGCAAACAAGCATAACTCTCGGCTGTCATTTCTTTCTGAAATGTTCCCCCACCGGACCCCCACCCCCGTAATCCCCCAAATCACTCTCCTACAAAAGCATGTGTAGGGGAAATGCTTTTATAATCTTTTGACAGATTTCAAAAGTTACATTTTAAAATCTGTCAAATTTAACTTAAAAATACTTTGTTCACCTTAAAGGTACATTAAATGACTCGTTTTATACTATTTTGTTTAGAGATGTAAATGCTGATGTCAGGAAGGATCTCCTGTAGCAGTCCTCATTACAGTGGCTCTGTCATAAGGACTGAATACACTGTTGTTTTAATATATTTCGAAAAGTTTTAGAGCCCTGTAGATGACTTTGGTGTTCATCCAGGTGGACAGTGAAATGTTTATACTCCACCATCTCTTCTACTTCTTCCATGGTAGAAATGTTGCTTGACCTGTTTCTTCTCAAATCTACAAGAATCTCCTTTTGTTTTTTCCCATTCAAGATGAGATGACCATGCCACAAAGCTTCTTGACCATCTTTGACGGCATAGTCTTCTTGGTATTTCTCCAGATGACAGGAGTCTGTTTTGTATTGGATGTAGTTCTTTAATTCTGTTATAACAAATAGATTCTCTCTTATTTTCCCTATGGGGGAAAAAAAACTACATAATAAAATTATGCAATTTTGAAATTTCATGGGAATGTCATTGTGTCCCTTTTTTGTCATGCTTTCTATATTTTTTATTTATTTATTTATTTTTTGTCATGGGTAATTTTGTGTAGTTTCTTCATCCATTTCCTGGTCAAGGAGGCTATTTTGGGAAAAGTATGAAATGTTTTGATGTTGCGTGGGATTTTGTGTTGTGAGACAGGCCGAGTAAGGACTTTCCGAGAAGTGGACTTGGTAGCAACGACCTATGAAGCAAACATTCATGGTTTGACAAGGACAACCGAGGGAATCTCACTTCTATGGTTTGGCTGTACTTGTTTACAATCGACTCTGTGTCATTTTAAGTTGTAGTGTTTAAAATGATCAGCAGTAACCATGACAAGATCTTTGCCACTAGGTTTTCAAGGTGTTCACTGGTGTGATAGAGAAAAGATTGGAACTTAGTGTTGAGAACATGGAAACACTTTAAGGGGGCGTTTCATGATTATTGGGTTCTGAGGGCTTATCCACTGATGTTGAAAACTGATATATTAAATATAAAAATGTCCAGCTATTTGTCCATATTAATATAATTAGCATAAACCTGCATATGTTTAGTAGTGAGCCGTCTGGTTTCGACAGTCAGTGATGATGCTACACTAACTGTTAATTCAGTTTTCAGTGAGTTGTCCATCATCATTAAAGTGTGGATTTGTGGGCAAGCGATCATCTTCAAATCCCATCAAACCCTCCAGGGTATCCATAGCTTTCCAGTAACCATATAAAACACTTCATCGCTGAGCGGCTCAGCTGCGTGTGAGTGGATCCGAACGTGTGGATGGTGTACAGGAAGAGAATCTGGCTGTTTGCGGTTTCAAGAAGAATTGAAGAAGACAGAGGCTCCACATGTGGGAGATTCAGGAAGAGTCGGCGGGCTGCTTTCTGCTGAGTCACTTCGTCAACCCCCTACACATGTTCGACAGCCTGAGACGCTGATCTTTAATGAGATGTCTGGCCTGCTACAGACAGACAAAGATGGAAATCATAAAGCCAAACTGCAGTGTGGAATCCAAAATGGTGCAGAGCGAGAAACAAGTCAGATTATTGAAGCTGCCATGGTTTCAGCTGAGAAAAATAAAACAGTGGAGTCATGATCTTCTTTGTGTTTGCATAAAAATGGGATAAATGAATTTAAAAGCAGAAAAACATGAAATAATTTCAAACCACAGGATCTTGTTTTGGTTTGGTGCTTGATTCACATTTATCTCCCATGTATTTTATATATATATATATATACAATATATATATACATATATATATAGTTCTATGTGCATTTAATCTTGTCTGCATGGTTGTTCATTAAAACTTTGTCTGATAATTAAGACACATCAGAATTATGTTATAAAGAATAAAAACCATAAAGGTGTGATTAAAGTAAGAAGTTTGATTCTGATAGGAAGGTAGGAGCCACTTTATTTTTAACTTGTGGTTTGGAAGAACCACATCAGCTATCATGCACTCACTTCCTGCGCCATACAGGGGCTTCTGTGATGTGGCAAAATTAAGAGCCTGTCAGCCTCCAACTCATTTCCAGCTTGGGAGCTGATGACAGCGTTTTACCTTTTCACAAGGCTCCCATTTCAAGCAGAGGTGTACTGAGTATCCAAAAACTGCAATCAAGTAAGAGTAGCTTCAACTTATTTCTACTCCTCCAAAAGCACAAAGTAACTGTCCATGAAATTACCAGAGTGTAAAAGTATTTGGTAAAAAGGCTACTCGAGTAGAAACTGATCCAAACATCAGTCATTTGATATTTAAACATTACATCATCATACAGACCAAAATGTGGAAACCTTGCCGTTTCAAAGACAAAAATGAAACTCATTCATAATTAGCAATGTAATCATAGTAGTAATATTTCATAATAAACATACAAGTTAAAAGGACAGTGTAGTAAACATATTTCTAAAAGTAATTTTTTTACAAAGTTCCTCAAATAAATTTAACTTAGTACTCAACTCTGTTTTTAATAATGATACATGTTGCTGTGAAAAAGAAACTTATGTTTCTTATGAGAGTGTTGTTATTCATCTGTTTTCCATTCAGAGTCGAAACCTTCCATACTAAAGAACTATATTTTGTTCTCACAGTGGATTACTCTCTACAGTAATAACAAACACAACAATCAGACTTAATCCTACCATGTATAAACCAGCCAAGGTAAATTCTGCTAACATGGCAGTATTGTAGAAACATTTAGCCCACCACAGCATTGCATCACGGCACGTTGTGTCTTGCTAGTGTAACTTTCAGACTGCTGCAGTAGAACTGGGATTCTGGAGAAAGTCAAATCTTATACTTTAAACACATGCTGTAAAAGTCAACAGTGAGGTGAATAGGTGGGAGAGTTATCAGAGCTGCAGCTGTCAATCACAGTGGTTCATAAAAAGCCACGTGGAAGGTATTACAGTCTTTTCTAAACCTCAAGATTTTATTAGTTGCAGGCTGAGTCTGTTTGAGACCATACTGATATCATCTATAACACCTGTGTTGCTATAAATAAGCAAATGATTGAGTTCTTTCATGTCCCCTTATATACACTAGAAAAGCACATATTAGTTAATTAGTGAATGGGTTTATACCCCTTGAACTGCAGTTATATAAAATAAATTAGAATATTATTGAAAACTTTCCATATTTTAAGTAACTTGGTTCACTAAGTGAAAAGTATTATACATTAATTGATGTTTAAACATTTTATTATTTTAAATGATATGAAGAAATCTTTGGCTCCATGCATTTTCTTCTGCAGCTACTACACTATTACCATAGGTTTACTGCCTATTGTTTTTATTTTCAGATAATGCATTTCATTTTAACATCAGATTCATTGTTTTATAATGTAACCTTTCTTTAATCTTTTCCACAGCTTTGTCCTTCATTATGCTTTTTGTTCTCTAGTGTACTCAAAAAACAGCTGTATTTGTTATAAGATTACATACAAATAAACTCAATTTGTTATTTAGGTACTCTTATGCAAAGAGTTTGAATGCAAATGTTCACCACGCTTTTTTGGTTTTACTTGTACAAATGTTGAAAACTGTATCCTTTTCTTTCCATTTCACAATTATGTACCATTTTGTGTTTGTCTGTCATGTCAAATCCCAATAAAATACCATTAATTTGTAGCTGAAACAAGAAAACATTTGAAAACTTCAAGGATTACAGATAGTTTTGCATGACTTTAGGTTTTGTTGCTGTCTAGTTGACTGCTGAGTCAATGAGTTGTGGTGTAGAGGAGTCTGGGAGCAACAATGACAGGTTATCCATAATGTATGAATCACATGAATCACTGGCTTGGATTGATTATTAGAGAATTTGAAGTAGGACTGGCTATGCTAACCTCATGCCAAGACTACAGCCTCAACATATCTACACCGAGCTGCCACACTCCAATAATGCAAAGTGATGCAAGGAATTGTTTTCCGTTCAATGTTCTTCTATGATCTTGAGATTAGTAATTCATAATCTCTGCTCCAGTAAATACAGTGTGATGATCAAAACCGTGCACTCAAGTACATGCAAGGGTCCCAATTGCATACTTTTCATGGTGCACTTAAAATAAAGTTCTGGCTTCATATTTACATCTCAAAAAACTTTAGCCTTCAGAGCCTTGGGGCAATCAACTCACAAAGATCAATGAAGAAATTAATTTGGGCATTTCGTCAAATTTCTTATTTTCACCAGGGTGACTTCTTTCACAGGTCACCCTATTGAAAGAGGTCTTGATTTTATTTCTGGTTAAATAAATATTTATATATATATATATATATATGAGCACAGAGACCACCATTTTAAAATTGTTTTGGTCTTCCCTCCTCTGCAGCAAGGCTGACACTGATGGTAGAGGTGCGTAAATCTCTCATTTATATAGGGAAATTTCCAAAAATGTCAGAAAACATCCTGGTGCAGATGTGATACCAATTGTGCAAAGCAGCAGGGAAAGTCCTACTTCACAATAACAGAGCATCATATGTTGACCGTCACATTTGAAATAATTTTGATGTAATCCAGGCACATTTTAACTGTCATGAAGATCTTTCAGACTTTAGGGAAGTCATACATTAATTGGGCGCTAGTAGAGGTAGCTTCAAGCTCAGCTTTGAGTTTTCAGATTTCCTGAAGAAACTGTGATTTTATAACAAGATGTTGACACACAAAACATGTGTCAACATCTGACACACAAGAGAGATGATCTCTGGCTGGAGAAGCATCATAACCAGACGGAATATCAGTTGTTTGCATCTTTCATTATGTTTTGATGCATATTAAGGTATATTTGATGTTTGGTATTTTAAAAAGGCAGCTAGAAGCATTTTTTTGAGTGGTCTCATGTATTCAGTTGTAGTCTCTAACCCCGTCCAATCCTCAGCATCTACTGTACACATTTACCTAATATTTGGTAGTTTTCCTTTGGTTATGGTTTGTCATGTTATGTCCTGTTGCTTTATCAATAACATATAAAAATGGAATGAAGGTAATCAGCAATAGGCTGATGTCAATTTGAGACTTTAACTTTCAAGAAAGTTACTATTATATCCTCTAAGGATCTGGTGATTTTTGATCTGATGGTGTTGCTGATTTAATCATAGTGTTGTGCTCACCTTATGGCCAAGATTAGCACTGATTAGCATCTAATATGCTAACAAAAACAGTGTGTTGCTTTTGGGAAATAAGCAAAAGATCAAATGAAAGAAATTATTGTCCAACAGCTTTTTCCATTTTAATTAAAGACAAAAGAGAGAACACTGAAAAAGAACAAGATGAATGGATTTATAGGAAATATGGATCTAATTCTTTCATATTTGCTTTCAATCATCTGGATCTCATTTATGGTGAATGCTTTTAATGAAGTACAGAGGGTGACACCTTCCATAATTGTACCTTTAACAGAACACATCCAAAAGAAATATTTACTGCATATCATTTGGCAGCAACACCAACAGAGTCTTTGACTTCCTGTCAGAAAGATTTGGAGACAAAAAATATTTCTGGGAAGCAAAATAAAGGGATAGAGAAGTAAACGGGTTTTGTCACCCATTCAGACCAGTGACCTTCCACTTCTGTCTCAGCGACATCACGACATGATTCTGCAAAGCACTTACAGGAAAGCAGTCGCTGGGGATACCGCTCAGATTCTTTAGTGGCGTCATGCTGGAGCGCCGATTAGGCGAGATGGAGGATATGTTTTTGTGTGTGCGTCTCTGTATATATGTCTGTGTGGGTGTTGAAGGGTTTGTTTGGCTTGTGGTTTTGCTTTGATAGAAGCTAATCGCAACATGTCAGGGAAAACTGACTAGATCTCCCGAGAGACAAATGATTAATCAGTAAATAAGACATGAAAAAGGACAAATGTTTTTTTCTTGTGATAGCTGTTGAAGTGCACGTTTTTTGGTGGGGGGTTCATGTTTTTCCTTGTAATTTAATTTATTTGTGGAACAGGTTCAAGTGTGTTTATGTGTTTCCTAAAGGCATGACTGTTTGTTTGAATGAGTGAGATTGTGTGTGTGTGTGGGGGGGTGTGCGTGTGTGTGTGTGTACATGAATCATGAATACAACACCAGAAAAGCAGTCACTTTTCTCTTTTCTTCAGATCCAAAGTTGGAAGAAAAGTAAAAGTTTTTATAAAACAAAATAGATTCACAGGTTGTTGTGATGAGGTCACTTCAACTTGATCCCTCAATACCTGTCCAGAAACTTGGGATTACAGTAGCTACTGTGGAAATATGTTGTTTTTTTTTTTTGTTATTATTATCAATCCATTTTATTAAGGGAACACTGGGTCTACTGAGAAGAAAATAAAATTCATGGTACACTTAGTACATGATAGTTTGGATTTCAATCAAAAAAGATTCAGCTTTATGTCACTTTTGATCTGCAGGTTTCATGTACAGTCAAGTATCATCAACATTATCAGTGTTCATTATCTTTGTCAGCATTTGCTAATTGTGTCATGGCATTATCAGTCATCAGTTTGTTATATCATCATGAATGATCACATTCACTTCTACTCCCAGTGACTAAAAACACAACAATATTGTGTATCCTCAGGACGAGAATGCAGGTGTCAAAACTGCTGTCTCTACAATCTGTGGACTGAGGTTTTCAGAAATGGTTTATATTTTGTGGCAATAGATGACAAAATAAAAAACCCCTGAATACCACAGGACGTTTTATTGTTTTAGAAATTCAAACCAGTGTCCATTTTACTGTAAAAATGTGAGTGATATATTTATTTGCGCCTGTCTATGAGGATCTTTTAGATTCCACCCTGGCCAACCATTTGCATCTCAATACGGCATGCACTTTAATACTTCAAAATGAAAGAGGATGCAAAATGTTCAATTGACACCGGATATTATTTATTTACGAAGACAGAAAAAAATTGTCAATGTTCCATCACAGGCAGGAAATATCTGAATATAGATGTCAATAAGTACAGGAAAAGAAAATAGAACAGCTATGTGATCACAAACCAAAATGTCACTGTTTCAAATTAAATAATTAATTACCAATGTAATATTTAGTTCACAGCTCCAAACTAAATATTTAGTTAGCATGCTAACTAAATATTTGTTATTTAGTGTGCTATTTAGGTAGCAGCTTGCTAACTAAATATTTAATCTGAAGCTAAATATTTAGCTTGTTAACTAAATATTTAGTTTGAAGCTAAATATTTATTATACAAACTAAAAATTTTGTTTGGAGATAAATACTCATTTCATATAATAAATTCTTAGCTTATTAGCTTTCCAACTAAATACTTAGTTTGGAGCTAAATATTTAATTTGGTAACTAAATAATTAATTTGGGACAAAATATTTAGCTTAACTAAATATTTAGTCTGATAATTAAATAATTAGTTTGGAATGAATAACTTGGTGAAAATATAACTATAAAAAATGCTTCCTTTATCACAGGCTAAACAACCCAACTGACTGTGTAACCTTACAAACAACAACCCATAAAACATCAATCAGGTCAATATAAATATCAAGTTTTATGTTTTAGAAGTTTTTCAGGGGACACTTGTTTTTACTTCACCAAAATGCACATTTTTACCCAACCTGTTAGTTTTTTTCACCTCAGTGATTAATAGCTTTCAACAGGAACTACTCAGTGTAGAAAAGCCAGCAGAGCAGATTCTGCAAAAATATTCCTGAGATTGTGGCCACTAGCAGTATATGTTCACAACACATCAAAACATGAAAAATAATGACTTAATGAAGCAGTGAATGAAACCATTGTAGGAAGATAAGGAATATCTGCAATATAAAATTTTGGTAAAGTTTTTAAAATTTGTTTGCAATATTTTCTTAAATTGTATGTTATTATAAATTACTTGGATGTGTTTAGAAAGACTCTAATCTATCATGACAAATCAAGGCAAAGCAAACATTACCACAAATTTAGAGCAAATACCTCATATTACCATATGGACAAAAATAAATTGAAGGGAAGTGAAGCATGAAGCAGACATCATACTGTCCTGGAAGCACACTGGTTCTGTGCAGCAGAGAAGGATGTGTTTTTGAGTGACATTTGCATATCAACCCCAGAACTAAAAAAACAAAAAGCAAAAAAGAAACTTAAGAAACTGTCATGCTGCAATGAAGAAGCCATTACTCCAAAAGCCACACAATTTCTCAAGTTACATAAAATGTCTCCAGAGAACTTCATTTTAGAATAAATATACTGTGATCCAAAGAAACTAACATTGTTTGGCTTAGTTATCCACACTTTTTCCATGTGGAGAAAAACGTTCAATGCTTGAAACCTGAGATCACCTAAAGTAGAGTGGTGGCAGCATCATAGAATAGAATAGAATAGGATAGAATAGAATAGAATAGAATAGAATTACTTTATTCATCCCAGCAGGGAAATTATTTCGCAGTTACAGCAGCATAGAGACAAGACACACAACAACCACCACTGAGTAGCAATTGTAGACAAAATAAAAATAAAAATAAAATATAACATGCTGTCAATATAAAAAGCAGCAGCGGGAGCATGTTGTGGGGTGTTCTGTACCAAGAGAGTGGTGTGCTTCACAAAATAGATGGCATTATGAGAAAACAACATTGTGTTGAAATATTAAAGCATCAGGCAGGAAGCTAAAGCTTGGGTGCAAATTAATCTTCAAAATAAAAACTGATTTTAAGCATAGCCCCAAATTAGCTACAGAGTGGTTAAAGAACAATAAAATCAGTGTTCTGGAGTTGTCATCAAGTTGTTTTCAATGGTCAACTATAATGCAAATCTGGACCAGTTTTCCCACACACTATGAAAGGAACATCAACATTTTTAACAAAATACAAAGATTCAAAAAATGAATCTGAGTAAAGCTCTATTTTAAAGAATTATTGAACGGCAGTCGTCACATTACAGCTTCACATTTTCAGGCAGAGTTCAGTTCACAGTAGCAAACCCGTCTGTTAGAAATTAGAGGGACTTGGCCCACTTTCAGTCGTGGGCGTCCTTTTTCTTCAACACAGTGGGCGTTTTACTTGGAAATGGAGTGGTGTGTAAAATGAGATAAGATTTGAAACTTTATCAAACAGTCTTGTAAAATCAGAACTCGTTTAGCTGCTGTTCAGCACCGTTTTCCAACAAATACCAACAACTGGCTATGCACCGTTTCGTTTCAGTGAACCTCCCACTCATGTATGCTTCCCCTCCCACCTGTACTCTGCAGGTGCTGGGCAACAGATAACCACACAGTTGGGTGAAGTGAATATTGGCTTCATGGAAGAAGAAATGATTAGAAATCCGCTCTTTTTCCCCCCGCAAATGAGAGCCAAGGTTTTTTTAATGTTTTCTTGGTTTTTTTTGTTTTAATAGGTATGTAGTGCAGAGCAGATTTCCACAGGCTCAGTCTTTAAAAGATAGACATGGTGCAGTATAATTTTCACGATCACTAACATCTTAGTAAATTTCGCTCTTAGTAAAAGCGAAATCTGGGGGTCTATAAAGGCTGACTTGTGAAACAATTGCATTATGTTTTGATGCCTGCAGCTGGAGTCATATTAACTCTAAATGTCACCAGTATTCTCAGGACCTTTTTGTACTCATGTAACCTTTTAATTATAGATTGTGGGCGTCTCTTTTCTTCAAAACTGCGGGTGTTTCACTTTGGAATGGAGCTGTTTGTCTGAAAGGGGGGCTGCGCAAGATGAGATAAGATTTGAAACTTTATCAAGCCATCTTCTAAAAACGGATAGCGTACAAACAAACCTCGTCTCGTCTCAGGCAAGTGGAAGGCAAACTTGTCGTTTCGGTGCATGCATCTCGGTCTGTGGGATATCCCCCCTCCTCCAGAGCTGGAAGGTGATGTCCTCCCCCGGTCAGAAAAGTGCCGTGAAACCCCGACGCCATCTTGCTGAGGTAGTGGAACTCGCTGTGTCAACGTGTGACTTGAGAAGTTTCCCTGATAGTAATAATAAGATCGAACAAACAGGAAAGAGCGATGTAGTGTGCAAAAGTGAAAGATGCTGAGTCAAAGGGTGGGGGCGCGCCGGGTGTTTTTAGTTGGGTGATGAGGTAATGGATTCGTGCTTCTTCTGTAGAGTAATTTTTTACTCTCCTCGGTATCCTGGACCATGTGAAGGTGGAATATGTTTCATCACTTCTCGATGAAAAGTTATCTTGAACAGCTGACTGATACACAGATTAGTTTCAAAGGAAAAACTCGTCTGTCATAAATATGCTGCCAATTCGACTTCTTGGAATTTGCATGAATGTGGAACATCAACGCATCATTCTGAGACCTTGTTGTAGTTTTAACTGCAACAACGCAGCATTTATAGCTGAATCATAATCATTTCTAGAGTTTGGAGGCAGCTTTTATTTCTTCATAACGTACTCAACATAAATCCATATTTTTACTGTTGCTTTGAGAAAAAGTGTTATATCCTAAGTCTGTCATCAATTTTTGCAGAGACCTGGCAGTAAAATGTGTGTTTTATATAGATTGTTTTAACCGTGTAAACCACCAAAAACACATTGGACAGCACTGCTGGCCCTCTCTTCAGATCACTTCTTAGGTTTTTCCAAGCAATTTAGATCTTTGTACTGAGAAGACTATGAAAGAAAGTTAAATCTGTGTCATTGAGATATTTCTGTGTTAGTCTTGCTGGATATTTTGACCAGCTATTCTGTTAGAAAAATTTAAACATTATCCATTTTTCATTGGCTGACAGTTGTCATAAGATTTTTATTATTTATAATGTGATACACTTTAAAAAAGTGCACACTTTTGCCTTTGTGGGGGAGAGGCCCACAGAATCCCAAATCCTCCTCCATACTTAACAGGAATTTTCCACATATTCATACTTTTTGTGACTGTACGTCACACTGTGTGTGCTGCATAAAAGTTAAATTTTAGTTACTTTTGACCAATGCACAGAGTTCCAGTTACAACCCTAAAAATGTATGGCAAATGTCATGTTTATGTACAGATATATACATATAGTTTAGTTCTTGTGGTCATTTCCTGAGTGATGATCAGCTGTTTTGAATTGTGTGTTTAAAGAACTGGGCCTTTGTGTTACATTGTACATTTTCAATAGAAACAGCAAGTCATCTTTTACAAGTTAAAATTTCCTACATACTCTGAGAAATGTGTAAAAGTGTAAATAAATAAAAAATCTGTTACTTTACATTCATTTTGTAGAAAGTGTTTTCTAAAATCTAATTTTGTTAAATATATGTGATTTATTCCTTAATGTATGAAATCATAACATGGATTTTTAAAAAGAAAAGTTAGTTTTAAATAATGCTACAGTACAGCAATAAATGACTCATTTATTTTTATCTTGACAAAATAACCAATATAGCAAAGATCTATAATTTCTATTGTATGCTAAAGCACTGTTTTGAGCACAACCTGTGTTAATGATAACCCATTTAAACCAGGAGCGAACTATGCATCTACAATGAGATTTCTAAAAGCCCAATGCCCAAATTGGAACAAAACAAATATTTGTGACAAAGAGTTAACTTTTTTTAAATGACAGGGTTGA
Organism: Xiphophorus couchianus; assembly: GCF_001444195.1. Classification (NCBI taxonomy): domain Eukaryota; kingdom Metazoa; phylum Chordata; class Actinopteri; order Cyprinodontiformes; family Poeciliidae; genus Xiphophorus; species Xiphophorus couchianus. The sequence goes on from NC_040230.1 coordinate 4,219,730, forward strand.
AGCGTGTAATTGGATAACCATTTCTCTTCCAGTTCGTAAATGTCTACATTTAACATGAGCTGAAGCTCTGAAATGAGCCATGTTTTCCGTCTTCTGTACGGGAGGATAAAAGACAGACGACAGTTACTGCAGCCCAAAGGCAGCAGGAGCTGTGTTCCCATTTCCTGCTCTAGTCTTAAAGCTTAGTATTTGAAGGAAACAGACATAAACATTCACGACTTTCCACCAAAGAGACTGCTTAACTTCAGGCCCAGTGATAAAAGCAAGAAAATTGTTAGCTGTAAGGTTGAATGTAACAACAAAGAAAAGAATAGCTTATTTGAAAATCATTGTCATATTGTTTTGATAAGTCTCTAAATCTTTGATTGCTTTTTTGTTTTTCTACTTACATTTCCAATCCTCTGATAGCTTTGCTTGAATTTAATACATCTTTCACACCCAGGTGTTCTTAGTTATTCTGAGTGATTAGACCTCTTCTCGGGTTGAAGCCAGGCAGAGTTACGATGTAAAATGAGAATCCCGCAGGACGTTAGCTCTTCTCCTCTCTGGCTGCTTTCACATTTGTTACTCTAAACTAGGGGTTAAAATAGGATTTGTTGCATGTTTATGTGGCCTGTTTTGCAGGTGCCACAGTGGCTCTATTACATGTTCAAATAGACTAGAATACCACAAATGAGTGATGAAAGATTTCTTTTGGGCTACTTTTTAATCAACATTGCATTCAACAACCTTTCTGTTGACAAGTAAATGTGAGATTAAGTGTACAAAATAATGAAGTGACACCTACAGAGTTTATATTTCCAGGATATCTGCTCTAAAACCTCCATAACATAAAAGTGAAAATATATTTTCATTAATTTTTGTAAGTATTAAAAACATTTAAAGATGTTACACAAATAAGTGCATCCGATTTCTATTGATCATCTTTGAGATGTTTTTACAACTTGACTGGAAATTAAATACTTTGAATTACACCTTTGTCCATGGAAGGTCTCACAGTTGATGGATCAGAGCAGAAAACAAAGGAGCCGCGTACTGTAGCTCGATCAAAATGTAGCACACAACGGAATATGCAAACTAAGAGCCACACTGGCTTGGTTGTAACATTTGTGGTGATAAAGTGCGTCCAAGGTTTCTCAGAAAAATTAAAGGGAGCCCTGCCAAAGAGAAACCAACTTCTGCTTTTATGGAAGATGATGCGACACTTCCCACAAAGAAATGTTCTGTAGAAGCTGCCTCAAATTCAAAAGGTTGGAGGAACTGCAGGGAAAGAGCAGCACTTCACATTTCCCTGCAACCTGGAGGGGATGTAATGTAGAGTAATTAGTTGTTGAGAAAACCATGGGAGTTTGTTACAGTTGTCGCACTGTTTGATAGTTTTGAAGTGTTGTGTCATGATTTTTATTTAGATAGATTTTTTTAGAACAATACCCTTGTATTTGACTTTCGATGTAGCTTAATATTCCCTTCAGGATAATTCAAAAATACTACTCAGGTAATTTATTCCCTGGCTTTGCTCAACTTGCCAACTTGACAATAATTAAAAAAAAGAATTTTCTTTTCTTGTAAGACATAAATGCATTCTTACCATTGCAACTGAAAGGAAACATCCTGAAATAAAGGTAGAAAATTGTTCTAACTTCTGTATCATTTGTGCTTACATAGAGGACAGCATAAGTAAAAAATTACTAAATTGTCCCCGCTCTCTTCTACCTTTGAACTGACATAAAAACAACATAATCAGTAAAAGTTTAATTTTTAATGTTTTAATAAGTGCAAAATGTTTAGTATTTTGTGAAAATTTTGACAAATGCACGTCTTCAAGACGTGTTGTAAAAGTTCCTCAAAAGTATTCATGTTTGTCTGTGGATAAAAAAATGCATATTGGAAGTCAACTAGTTAAAGTTAAATATCATCATTGCTGTCTCAGCAAAATTACTCGACCCAGGCCTGATGTCGAGAAGGGGAGGAAGACGCCTCCCTGCGAACATGATGACACAATTTTTGTCACTCGACTACGTCAATGAGAACCGATTTCAACACTTCACATGAAGCACCAGAGAGCCTTTAGTCTGTAGATCGGCTTGCAAAAGGACTTGTCCTTTGCTTTTCCTGTTCCCTGCCTCCCAGGCAAAATACAGATTAACAACACTTTTGCTGTTTGCCTTTTGGACAAAAGAGAGGGGCAAATGTTCCTTTCAAAACATAATTTCTGTATCTCACTGTTTGACTGTAAGTCATCACTTTTAGGTGAGCAAGGGACAGAAGCTGAGTAACTGTATGTCAGCATCACTGGTTTGGAAAGTTGTGTGTCAGTAAAGGATTAGTTTATATCGAGTTTTGAGCAATCAGAAGGAAAAGGATCATATCCCCAATTCCAACTTCTCAATTCCCTTCAGCCAGGTAAACATTTAAAGAGGGGTGGCAAACGCAAAGGTGGTGGATTTGCTGTGCTTATTAATGACTCATGATGTTATTCATTAACTATTGAATTTCATCTCTGCTGCCTGGAAATTGAGCTCAGTCATGACAGCACTGGGACTGTCAAATAGTTTTCACTCAGAAGTTTTTTTTTTAATACACTGGACGGCTGCTACTGGAAATCCTTTCTGACATTCGTTCTGCTTTTCACAACGACTCTATGAAAATACTTGGATGTTAAGTGTTAAAACATTTAATGTCCTGTTAGGAAAAAGTATTTTTGAAAGAAATGTTGAATTTGAAACATGATGCATAGCCATGATGTTAAAGATTACTCCTGCTTGTTAAAGAAAGCAGGTTGATTTGAAAGAAAAACTGACATTTAATCTATAAATGATATCCATAACAGGTGCCAGAGTCAGAATCATGAGGGTTTAGACCACTAAAACGTTAATGTGGAGAACTCCTTCCTTTTTTTTGAGTGAAGGAAGCCCACAGTTGACATCTAGTTGTCAACTGTTGGGTAAGAAATATTCCAGTTATCACTTTTACGCAATCATTACTGTTGGAAGACACCTCGGGCTATAAGTTTTTAATCTGAAAATCTAAAAGTCATCTGTAAGCTGCACTGCACACTGCAGTGAGCATAGATTGAACATGTACCAGGCTGCCTAACATGATAAAAATAACACTGTCTAATTTATGTGCATGTGACTTTGACAATGCCTTTAAGCTGTTTTAGTTTTGAAAGTAGACAAGCAGCTCACTGCTTTAAAGAGTATTATTGTTGGGCCTACGTCCAATACACAGTATGTATTACAAAGAAATGTGCCTTATTGCTTGAGGCATACAGAACCAGTTCTTTCTTGCCAGGACAATTTATTCTTCACAAGAACTCAGATAAAGAACTGCTGGGAAATCCTCAAAGGTCCCTCCTACTAAAGCATTTAAACCACACAAGCATTTAAACCAGACATCATCTGAGTTCTGCTCAGATGTTGTCACGGACAAGCAGTGAAACTCCCAAATCAGGGCCGCAAGACCAGAATAAAGTCATTTTGTTCTTGTAGCCCTGGGACCAAGAACAAATTATGCATATGATTATGCATAAATCTTTAGACAATAAACCATTCTTCCTTTACGAAATATGGCACTGACAAAAAGGGAAAATAATGTATATGAAACAATAAGAGCAGATGAAGGCATCCTTCATTGCTATTTTATCAAATCTACACCATCAGTGTCTTGATAATTCCATTGCCTAATCATCCCACTTTGTGATCTTGACTGCCTTCATTTTGTCTGATTGCACAGTTAGCAACAAGTCAGAAACCTAACTTTGAATTAAAAACAAAACCTCTTGCAGCGGTGTTTCAGTAGAGGTGGCTGATTATTTGTTTGTCCTTCGGAGAGGCAACAAGAACGTTAACTCTCACCAGTGGTGTGGTCAGGGGAGGCAGATGAGGCAGAGAATAATACATAATGATGAAATAATTTATATTGCTACATTTACCCTGTGGTTTGTACTATAAAGTATTTATTTTTCATTTAGCTTAACCAATTTTGATAATTTTGTTTCTTCAAAGTCGCTGAATTTTCGCAATTTCCCATTCAAATGCTCAGCAGCGAGCTGAGCCTCACCTGGGATTGCGCAACCTCTTGCTAACTGCTGGCTGCCATGCTGTGGGAGCATGCTCCTCCTGTCTGTTCACTGTCAATAAAATGGTTAAAAAACATTTAATATATGAACTGATTTTCCATAATTTAGCTTATTCATATGATATACAATGTTTTTTGTCACCAACTGTGCGTGTAACGTGTTTCGTGTGCTGAGGAGCGATCATAAACGACAGAGAACAGATTCGAGGTGAGGCAGGCAGTTTTCTTGCCTCATGGCAGGGGGCGCTCATGATCCCAGACATTGTGATTCCACAACTGCAGAGTAAGAGACAGAGAGCTAGCAGTACTAGCAGTACAGTAAACAAGTGAAGTGCAGCAATATATTTATTGTTTTGTCATCTCTGCCGACGTCAACATCGATGACGACATTTTTACACTTAAATAGTTTTCTAAAGTGGATTTTCAATTGAAGCAGGAAATAATACTAAATACTAAAGACCAACACCGGAGCTGAAAGGTTTGCTTCCAAACAGAAGGATACCCGCTTTTCTCACACGAAGTGCTATACAAGAAAAGACAGGCTTTGTGAATGTCCTGCCAGAAACGGCCTTCTCTGCTTTCCTGGCTTTCTTTTCTCAACTTGTTGCACTGTGTGGACTCGGATGAAATTTTTAATCAACCTCATATTCAAAACCAGGTCGCACTAAAAACGTTTGGGATGTCGAAGATAAATTTGGCTTTGGATGAACGGACATTTTTGTGCGGTGCACGGACTTCATTTATAAGTAAAGGTAAGACAGGAATACATTTTTCTAGTCTTTTTTTTATGAAATGTGCGTTTTATGGTCTACAGTTTGTATGCGTAAAGAATAAAGAAAAGAAACATAGCCTGCAAATTGCTGTGTTAGATTAGCTAATAGCAGCGGTAACTATAATCTACCACAGCGATCACTTATTAATAAAACATTAGAACTAAAAACATACTGCAACAGACTGAATGTTCTGGTCTTTGTGCAAAATTGTTGTCGGTTGCTATGGCAACGAGTCTGCTTGTAGCTTGATCGATACAGAGAGCGAGAAAGAAGTGGTTTCGAGTTGTACTTCGGTTTTTTCCTGTTTGCTGTGGCGCATAGCACGAAATTAATACCTACATTTTCAAGTTTCATTGAGTTAACGGAATTGTGCTACCTCAGAGCGGATGACGTGGAAAAGAATAGTCTTCTCGCCCTCCAGCATTGTGCGCATGCGCGAAATTTCCGTATGTAAAAAAATAACATGCAAGGTGTCTGTATTTGTAAATCTGATTAAGTCAGTGCCTCACCAGCTATCAACCTCACCGCATATCACTGTCAGTCACTATTGCAAACAAAAGGCCTCACCATTGGTCTATGCCTCAAAGATTTTTTTAATATGATACCACAGAAAATGCTAGAGTGAAACATTTTTCTGAGGTTGCTCTGTCATTCACATCTGCTTGCTGAAAGAAAGTTGCTACACTTTCCCTCAATTACAGAGACAAGTTTAGGTCACTGAAAACATCTGGTAGAGAGACTACATTTTGTTGAGGATTATTTCATATTTTCCTTTGGTTTATGTAGGACTGATGATATGACGGAAAAATGTATCATGATATAAACATTTATCAGTCGATATCAATAATTATTGATTAGTTCTTGTAAATATCAGGAATACTACCAAATTGGTGGCCCTTCCAGTTTTCTCCCCACGCTGCATATTTTTAAGCAGTTATGAGGCATGTTGGTGAAACCTCAAACTGCAAGTTACTCTGGTAACTGGCGCAGCAAATTGCTAGGTAACCACAATGTGAGTGAGTTAGTTGATTCCACTCACCTTGCTAAGCTGGGTCGTAAGAGATTGAGCAACTTTCCTCTGTCTACGTTCCCCAAAATGCTGTGCAGCTCTTGATCAGATTTCAGTGATTATGCATAACTCCCACAAGTGTGAGTCAGAAGTGATCTGCTCAATTTACTGCCATCTTGGTAGGTAGCCGAAGCCCAAAGCACAAATGAAACATGGCTTTGAGAACAACAAAAAGAAAGCATATGGAAAAAAGAGTTTAAGACTTAATACTTGTAATGTACTTATATTGTTTATAAGTTAGACAGGAAAAAAGAAGCAAGCTAGTTCTAAACATATGGCTTGTTTATTGTTGTTATGGCAACTCCATAGTAACTGTCATGACAGTTAGTTACAGATGCCTGCCAAGATGGCTGTCAGCTAGAAAGCTCCTGAAAGTGTGACGTCAAATTGGAACTATGTATTCTATATATTCAATATTCTATCAGATATATCTATTGACAGTGGTCCCATCTGTTGTGAAATATAGTTTTTGATTTGTTGTCCAGTCGTAGGTTTATTTATGAATGAAAGTAAAAATAAATAAATACATAAAAGAATGTTATGTGTTACTTCAGTCATAATAATTAAAATATTACATTATGCTAGGCATCAGTGGAAATATTTGTTGCTTATCTGTTCAAAATAAATAAAATAAAAGTAACTGATCAGGTCGCAAGTTGTTGAAGTTAGAGGGTAAATATCTTGAAAATTTAGTTGTTTTTTTTTTTTTTTACAGGAGAGTATATCAAATCAAGGAAAAACTTTAGTCGTAGGTTTTTTTTGTTTGCGTGTTTAATTTTCATAATAAAATTTAAATAACAGAAACAACAACAAAAAAGAAATAAAGAGTCATAGAGTCTTTTGAGTTTAGATTAGAGCAGTGACATTTATATCATAATTTACACTTTTTGACATTTTGCACATAAATAACTTTGTAAACCAGCATGTAAACAGAGACAGGTATTTTAGGGGATTCTCCTCTGGAGTGAAAACTCTGACCAGAGAAAGAGGAAAGCTTTGGTCGAACATTTGAAACATAATGAAAAAGTAAAAGTAACTACAGGTTATTGAAGTGCACCTGCTACAGAAAATCACAGCTGCTGTAGTAACATTAAGCTGGTCCTTAATGCAGTTTTGTCCAGGTTTACAGATATTGTACACAGTGTAAATTATATAAGCATCGGCACTGAAGGAATAAAGTAGGAGGAGGGGGGCCAGTGCATAAAAGAGGGCCGAGGTGCTTAGGTGTTCTTAACAAGGCAGCAGATGGATGGGGCTGTTTTTCAAAAATAAAACTAATAACAGCAACAACATGAAAAATATATACAAAAAAGGAGCAAACACTTCATCAACACAACGTACATCTTCCCTTCTTCAGCATTTCATTCTTTTAGTCCTTCTTCCCCTGTTTAGATTATTTTGGAAACTGAAGCCAAACAAACTTTGGGTTTTAGCATCTAGTGTAGCTCCCCGAAAACATTTAAAATCCCTGCTGGATACTAACATGATTTCATAAAAAATAAAGATAGAAAACAAAAGATAAGAACAGGGGAAATGACGGCTAATCAGCCTCCTGAGTCCGTTATGTGCTACATTTTAAGTGGGCTATGCCACTCCTTTGGACCGCATGAAGATCTGCTCTCCAGTTCAGTTTGGTTTCTTCTTCAAGTAGAAAAAAAAAGGAATAAATAAAAAACTCCCACCTTCAGCTGTCCCTTTGAACACACAAACACACATATCATCACATCCACACTGAGGTAACTGTTGTGAAAAAATATACAAAAACTGAATGCCCTTTTTTGTTTCATTTAAATTAAGGATGCATCAGAAAAGGACATAGACACTTCAGGATTCAGACGGGTTGAAATAACGCTTTTCTTTGGAAATGAACTAATTTACTGTATGTGCCATAAGTAGGCAAGGTTTTCTACTTTTCCTCTGGCTACTTTCATTTTTGGTATTTAAATAGATAAGCCCTGAATAATGGACACGGAGGAGACTAATAAGGGCAACGACAGAGTGGCTATTTACAGAGAAATTGACATAGGGTAAAGCAAATTAACATCAACAGAAATAATTGTTTTCACCCTATTAGTCAGCAATCCATTCACTTATTGCTTTTGAAGACACAAAATTAAATGCATAATAACTTAGATTATATAACAAGTAATTTATCAAAAACAAGAATGTTCAAAAGAAGAAAAAAATCATTGAAAAATGATAATAGAATTATATTAATTACATTAAAGAAAAAAATCCTTTTTAGGTGATTGTCTAAGAGTAATAAACACTAAAACCACTAAGTAGTCATTGGACATTGTCTCTTGTAGCCCTGAGTGTGTGAGTCCCTGATAGGTTGAAAGCATGGCGTATTCATGGGGATGACAATAGATAATTATTTATTTACAGCTGTTGCTCCCGGCAACAAGTCCACCATGCAGTTCAGAATCAATTTTTCATGTGACTTGCGCATAAAAAAGTCTATCAAGCATGATCCTCTGACTCCTGCTTGACGGTAATGCTAGCAGCAACTGGTGAGATGGGGGTGCTGCGGCGGATCTTGATAACCGACGTCTCGTTCGGGGACTCGAATGCACCATAACCTGCAGACAGAAGATCGGTGGCAGTGCCATTGTAAGTGGGATGGTAGTTGGGGGACTTAAGGTCAGACTCCCTCCACAGCATCCCCAAGACTTGTTTCTCCAACATGGCGTCCATCTCCACTGACCCCTGCAGCTGCTCCAGTCGCTCAGCGTGCTCACTGACGTCGAAGCGCTCAATCTCTTCGTTGGCGCGGTGCACCTCTTCCAAGGCAGCTTGACTTGAGACATTAGGACTGCCTGGACCAGAGGTTGCAGCCAGGCAGTAGCCCTTCAAGTGTAGCCGCAGGCTAACCAGGTGGATGTAGTGGCGGTGGCAGTGGGGGCATTTATGTGGACGTTCGCGGGAGTGCAAGCGCTTGTGCAGCTTGAGGTGGACAAACTGGGTGAACTTAGCAGGGCAGAGCTTGCAGTGATAAGGCTTCTCCCCTGAGTGAAGGCGTAGGTGAGTTTTCAGGTTGCTGGTGCTGCTGAAGCGCTTGTGACAAACCTGAAACAGGAGATCACATTAAAACATGGTTTAAGCAGCTTGTTGTTACCTGTGAGTTATTACAAATAAACTATCTAGCGAATCAGCTCTCTTTGAACAATTTGTCTCACCTGACATTCATGTGGTTTCTCCCCAGTGTGAACCAGGTAGTGTTTTTGCAGATGAGCGAGTTGAGTGAAACCTTTGCTACAGGTTTGACATTTGAATGGCCTTTCTCCGCTGTGCACCCGAAGATGAACCTATAAGGGAAAAATAAAAGCATATTCGCTTAGGTCTCTTCAGGTCATAACCTTGATTATTATGAAGTAGAAACATCTCTTTGTTCATTTAAGTGCCATAAACCTGCTGTACTCCCAGCTGATTACACTGCACGCCTTTCAGAGTGCAGGAATAATTACAAGGTAGCAAATCAGATCAGCGGTGATGATGTTAAAAAGCAATAACAGAGCAAATCCCAAGTCTTACCTTTAGGTTTGACAGCTGCCCAAAGGTCTTACTGCACACGTTGCACTCATACTTGATTTTGCCATTCTGCTTCTTCAGAGGGTAAGGCAACGCCTTATATCCTGCTGACCCTGCACCACGCTTCACTTTGGTCAGATTAATAGCCTCTTCATCTAAGTGACGTTCACTAGTGTTTCCCATATGGGCTGAGGTAGGCTTGGTTGGCACCTGCTCGCTGGGAGGTGATGTGGCGGCAGTTGGCGAGCCGCTGGAGGGAGCGTGAGCTGGTCCGTGTGGGTTAGGATGCCCTGGATAAGAGCTGTGAACTCCTGCTTTGTCTCTCAAAGTAGCAGTTGAGAAGGCACTTCTTGGCCCAGGCAGGAGGTAGTCTCTGTGGGCAGAGATTGAGGAGGGGTGCACAGGTTCAGGTATTACAAGGCGCCTTGCTGCAGGGTCAGAAGGCAGGAGGGATAAATGAGGGGGCATTAGGCTGCTATACACTGGATAGATCCTAGGGAATATCCCTCCTACAGTTGGGACACCACCGCCAGGGAGAGGATAATGTGGTAGGATGTAACGTGGGTACTGAGCAGGGTAGAATGTTGAGGGAAGTGGGGCAGATGGAGGGGAGTAACCAGGGTAAGGATAAATAGAAGCTGGTGATAATGCTGGACCAGAAGGGCTACTGTGAGGGCTGGTTTCTGGGCTGCTTCTTGCAGAAGGGCTTGGTGTGGCCGACAACTGTTTGCCAGGGGAATGAGTTAAGGGGTAACCAGGGTGGCTGGGTTTGAGTAAGTCTTCAGAGAGGGGGTAACGTTGTCTGAGAAAAGGGTAGACAGCACGGGGTTGCAGGGGCCGCTCCGGGCTGTCAGCACAACGTGGGCGGGTGGGAAGAGGCCGGCTGGGCTCCCTCTTGGGAGCTGAGGAGGACGAGGTGCTGTTGGTGCCACGGAGAATGGACAAGACACTGTGCTCCCTCTTGGGAGGACTGGGAGTCATTGACACTGGAGACATACTGGACATTTCAACTGTGCTGTCGTCTCTGTCCACATGCTGCTGCTTGACCTCCATAAGCGACTGCTCTGTAAAGACAAACCAAGACAAAATCAGTCATCAAATAGATCCACATGGCAGCCCACATTAAAGATATGTTAAATCTAACAGGGTGTTTTAAAAGCAACCTATTATATTTCCTTGAACAGATTAGGATGGATTTATGGGCCAGACAAAACATGTTCATTATATTTTTTTACACAAAATTATTCTTTGATATTGAGATTTTTGTCTGGTCAGTTCTGCCTATGTTGAGCTCCTTTCAGACGGACCTGCTTTACGGCTTCTTGTCACTTTAAATCTAAATAAGCTGCTGCTGGCCACGCCCCCAACTCGCTGTTTACATTCACAGGGTAAAATGTTTTGCTGGGATCATTGAGATTATTGAACATATTAACGTTAAAATGAGAAGGTCTAAATACATAATATAAATTCCAAAACCTATCTGACTAAATGACTGATTCAAATTGATTTTGATTTGATCTAAATCTATTTGGATTCTATGTAACCTGACATGAATTGGACCAGGTTTTAAAGTGCCTCAAGATGACATTTGATATGATTTGGCATTATATAGATGAACTGAATTGAATGAAGGAATACCATAACTAACTCAGTAGACTAATTAGGTTGACAGAAGTGATGAACGAGGGTGAGGGGCAAGGTAAGGACCAATCTACAGGAAGTGAGGCGTGACATCTGCCTCCAGGGCTTGTGTGTGTGGGGTATGCGATGCGTGTTTGCCTATAAAATCAAGATAAAATCAGAATGGTGGCAGACAGACAGGACTGATGGAGGGTTTCCTGCTGAAGATATCCTCAGAAAAAGCTTGGCCTCCACCTGCCCTCCTCAGAGCACACACAAACACGCCCCACCCCACGTGACAAGGTACACACACACACAGAGGCGCCTGTGGACAAAGACCTCTGTCTGATTTGTTGACTCTTCCTCTTCTGAACAACTTGCACACACTTCTGATCAAGCGCTTACTCCCCAGCTTTTTCTGGCCATTTGCTATTGTTTCGAGGTCGAAGGGTAAATTAGAGAGCTTCCTCCCTTTAGTCACTCACACCTACAGTCGCCTCCCGATGATGAAAGAGTGGATTAGGGAGGGGAGCTCCCTAACACACATGCTAAAAGCTCTGTGATGTCAGTTAGTAGCACATCTCGGCTGTTAAATTGCCACAGACGAGCCTTAAAATACAGCAACCTATTATCTTAAAGCTCCTTTACAGCCCACCTAACTCTTTACCATGAGGTCGCCCAGAGGGGACTCTGTGTGTGTATATGTGGCTGTAAGAAAGTGTGTGAGAGAAATGGAGGCTGTCAAAAAAAATCCCAAATGTAGCACTGGTGAAATTTACCTCTCTTTCCCCATACGATTTGCCTTCCCAGTCACACACACACACATGCACGCCCACGACCAGTGACCCTTTCACCAGTAATAACGGCAGTGTGTAAACATTGGGGTTATCAGTTAGCCTTCCTCCTCCTCTTTTTCCTCCTCCTCCATCCCTCTTTCAGAAAACAAACAGGTCAGCCATCTTGGAGATATCAATCTGTCAACACGGCCCTTCTGCCAGGAAGTTCAAGTAGTCAGCCGAGTGGGTAGGAGGTGCGGCTCAACCAAACCCTCCTCTGTCTCCTCTCTGGTCTCTTTAAGTGACATGTATATATCAGGGTTATTGGCCAATGCACACACAAGACTACTATGTGTGAGTTTGCATGTGTTCAAGATGAAAAGCAGGGTGTAAATGTGTCGGCATGTCGCCCTTATATCAGCATGAGTGTGGGAAGAGAGGCTGTTCTTTGAGTATCTTTGAAGACACACACACACACACACACACACGGATGACAGGTGTTCTCGAGTGCTAAAACTTGAAGAATGCAAGATGACGGCAGCAATAAGAGCGAGAGAAGTAGGGAGAGGAGAAAGTGAGGGAGTGAGACAGCGATGCATGCTCAGTCATTTTGCTCACACATACACACACGTCTGGTTTTGTAATGACTGTACTGGAAAGAGGCGATGCAAAGAGAAATGATACAGGCAACAGTTGTCTCCTCCCACCATTTAGGAATGTGATACAGGATGTCATATAATTTGGGCCAGAAACTCTGGTGCCCCTCTCTGGTGCCCCCCATAGGCCCAATTTGTGCAAATAATAATGTCATCTTGTGAGGAGCTATGTGGTCAATATGTGCAAAGGCACTATTGCAGACTGAAAAAGACTAGAACTATGAGCTATAAAAATTTATTAATCTCCATTCAACATCTATGTATTTTATACAGATTTTATGGCTGAATAACACATTTGTGGTATTCCTCACTAAGCCAATATTTTGCAATATTTAGTTGCAAATCAGATGGGGGTGTTTCTACCAGTTTTGCACATGTAAAGATTTACATCATTGTCCATTTGTCTTTGCAAAAGGTTACTCAAATTAGGTCAAGCGTTTGCAATATTGCAACAGATTCTCAATTGGATTTGTGTCTAGGCTTTTACTAAACTGTTCTACTGAAAACTTAACCAGTGGCCTTGTCAAAAGTTTCTTCCAGGATTGCTTTGAATTTAGCTCTATCCATCTGTCAGTGACTCCATAGCAGGATTCTGTCTCCACCATGAATTTTGCATGTCAGTCAAAAAGTTAAAGTTGTCTTGGTAGATTTGTATTTGTGTCATTTTCATCCACTTTGCAAAATTATGTTGGGATTTCACAAACAATCCCTCTGGAATACATTCGAGTTTGTGGCTATCCCAAATTGTAACCCTAATGTTCATGCGTGGGTTATAATCTTAATGTATGCATGCTGTTTGAAATTACTTTAATTCCCTCCTGCTGCTGATATTTGAACATGAAAGATTATACAGTAGACTTCCAGTATTAATTATTGGTTTGCACATTATATATATTTAGTATTTGCAATGACAAGGACTTATTTTGCCAGCTTCCTCCTCTTTTACCTTTTGCCCTTTAACTGAGTTTCGGTCTAACGTTACTTAGTCAGAAAGACTGTGGTTTTCTTGGTTTTACTCAGTCAGTCAGTGACATTATTTCTTACTTCGCTTGTAGAGCCAACCTCTTATGAGCCACCGTAACAGACAATTGTTTTACTCATTTTAGGAATGTAAATTCAGATAGCTGAGAAAAAAAAAAAACGAATGAAAGCCCTTGAAACTTAAAGCTCGAACCCTGGGACAAGTGCAGTCAGCAAAAATCCAGGTACAAATCCACTTTAAAGTCAGCTGCAGGTCAGCAGAGGCCTGCGGGGGCTCAAATGACAGATGAGGCTAATTAAAGACGACTCATATAGTAAGTTCACAATGTGTTGAGATAAAGGAGGAGGGGGATCAGGGGATCCCTTCTGTTTCTGTCCCCAGGTCATGCGCATTTTTCCCTGGGTAGTGGAGCCACTCTGGCTGGGTGTGCTGGTTCCTCTGCCACCTTAAGACTGCTATTAGCTTGCAGTCACACCTGGAAACCACTCAACTCCTGCTCTCAGGCTTTGTTTCCCTCTGAGCCCCCTCACTCTTTGATCAGCTTAGCCAAAGTGGATGACTGCAGTGAGTCTACCGTGGTACAAATCTGGTTGTGAGAGGTGAATTCCTCTGTTGATATTTCAGGTAAAATCTTAGAATAATGACTAAAAGTCGCTGTTGTACATCATATTTTTATCATTTTGTGAATACAAACAAACTTTAAGCTCACTTCCTAATAAAAATTGCCAATGAAGACTGAGTCAAGCAAACGTACTCTGTCTCTGCTGCGTTTATTGAGGTCGAGGAAGGCTGTGTGTGTGTGTGTGTTTGAGAACTTTTATGTTAAAAGTGGGTCTTTAAGTGTGTAAGACTGTGGCATTAGGGGCCATACAGCCCTGCGTGTAATTACACTGTCACTGGCACACACATGCACACGCCCACGCACACGCACACACACACACAAGAGTACAGCGATGGCACTGACAGAGATGAAAGGATGTTGGTCTTGTACTTTTGTAAGTGTGTGTGTTTAAGAGAGAGAGAGGAGAGAGAGATAATGACAGACTAACGCTGAGAGAGGAAGGAGACATAGCTACACTAAAAAACAGGCTTTAATAGCGGCGACAGGACACATTCAAGACACATGGACATGCACCACCGATTGATTTAATGTTTGTAATGCAAGCCGGTCACTCCTTTAGGCTTCTAATAAAACCACTGATTTTATTGCGCAAAAGAATCTGAAAGAAATTTCTACTTCTCATCAGCCTCATGTCTCATGAAAGGATGGCAAACAAAAGGTTGTTGAACTTACTGAGTTTTTGCATCATCAGCTCCCCTGATGGCGGGTATCTCAGGCGGCGGGCGAAGTCATGACAGTACCAGACGAGCAGCTCGGCGCCGGCTGGGACGGGCTTCACAGTGTAGAAGTAAATCTCCATGCCATTCTGGCATGCTGCCAGGTTCTGCTCTGCCACCGATTTGGCCGGGTTGACGTACCGCATCCAGTTGGAGCGGGTCTCATCCAGACCGTCCACAAAGTGGTGAAACTCACCATCAACAAAGATCTGGAATGAAAGAAAATAACATTTGTTTTGATCAATTTCACAAGAACAAGAGTTTTATTTTCCTTTTATAAAGTAAAAGTTTTACTTTTAAACTTGCAAAAAAAGGAGCACAAAGGCAAGAAATTGATTGCATCATCAAAAGAACAAGTAACCTACTGTAAATCTTTAAATGAGGCAGTTGTAAATGACTAGAAAGACATGTTTTATCTCAGTTCAAAGCATCAAATTAACAAATCAAACATAATTAGTCCATCTGCAATAAATGTCATCTAAACCACATTTCTTAACCCTTTTTCTTTCTCTATCACCCCTTACCATCTCTCTCCGTCTTCATCACCTTCCGCGAGGCAAAAAAAGACAGACAGAAAGTCTATCACGCAGGAGGAGATCCTCTTTTATATTGAAAAGGGAAAGGAAGGATCAAATCATTTTTAACCTACCACCCTCCCCCATCCCCTTGTGTGTTACTTCTTCATTCTCCCCCTATCTCTGCCTCTCGTTTCTGTCATCTCGCTGCGTGTGAGAAAGTGAGATATGAGCATGAATGGAACCTTAATGAGTTAAGTTTCTGCTTGTGGTTACACTTTTTCTTTTCAAGCGAGTCAAACCCACTACACACACTCACGCACACGCACCTTCTTAGAGTATGTAGGTAGAACAACCATGTAGGTGGTTCGTGAGCGTGTGTTGTCTCATTGTCAGTTACCGGTAGTGATGGAGCGTGTTTTAACCATGTATGTGTGGATTTACAGGAACCTTAGTGTGGCATGTTATTTGTGTGAAGGTGACATCACATCCCCACACACACCAAACAGAAAGCCCTGTTTCCTGTTCAACTGACTGCTTTTTGAAGCGAGAGACGTCACAGGAAGGGGTCTCTCGGGCTTCTGAGGAAATGTGTGTGTTTTCAACCGGCATACTCACCCTCCAGAAGTACTTCCGGTTTGCGTCTTTCGGTACGCTGTCAGCCGTGTAGATCTCACCCACCAGGGGACCGAAGCGGGTTCCTTTGGGGATGTACTCCCGGCTACACACTCCGACCACCTACATGGCGACATACACAGACACAAGCAGGTAAAAAATGTATGTAAGATACAGCAAAGTTTGCGTCTGTTTTTGGAAACTGCTGTGCACATCCATCAGTGACAAGACTCATTAGGCTTTATTTTAGGTCCAAAAACACGCAACCAACCAGCTGTCAGTAGAGGCGATGATTAATGAAATATGGGCACGCTTCGTGTGACTTTGAGCTCGAATGTTTGGTTGAAGAATAACTAAAAAAATCTCTTTCTCTTTCAAATCTCTTTTTCTTGTCACACCTCCAATGATCGCCACATCAAACCTAAACCACTGCCACTTCAAATACTTCAGGGGAAAACACTCAGATACTCAAACGAAAAAAATCCTTTCTCTTCTGTATTTTTTTTTTTTTTTGCTTTATGGGCTGATTGAATCACAGAAGAAGGTGAGATAAAGAAGAGGAAGAGGAGAATTGCAAGGAATTTTCTGCCTAGACTCCAGCCATGGATAGACGAGAAACACGCGCTCACATTTTTTTCTCTCTAGCTAAACCCACGCAAACACAAGTCTTTCCCAAACCCCTTGTTCTCCTGGTGACGTGGGAAATCCCCTTTTCCTCTTTTCCCTTCACAGGACGAGACTCAAGCTTGTTTGCACACAAGCTTTCTTTTCTTACTTGTTAAATCGTTTTAGGTCTTTCCTGATGTCTTCGGAGCAAAACGCAGTTTTCTTTCATCAGCTTGTCCCTTCTTCCTCTCCTGGTCAAACTAAATATTAGCTGATGGAGTATCAGCTCGTAAGCAAAACACACTCCTCTTCACCGCTCTCCTTCCCCTTCTTACCTCAGTTCCCTTTTGATAAGCCACTGATGAGAAAATCTATGCGATCACACCGTTTCACTGATAAACTCACAGTAACAAAATTGACAAAGCTGGAAACTTTTGAACTGCAGTCATGCACATTTTTGCTGGTGTAAACGCCCTGGAAAAAAACACAAAATGGATCAGAGATGCTTTAAAAAGAAAAAGAAAATGCTTTTGTTTCAATCTGACGCAAAATTCTGAAGCAAAATTAAGACACAAATGAACACAGCTTCTTAAATCCACATATAATGAACATTTTAATGAAAAATGTGAACTTTCAGGTGCCAGCCGCCGTGAGTTTTTTTATGTTTTATTTTAACAAATTACAAGAGTGTTACAAGAAGGTCATGGTGGCTGATTGTGAGTTGAGGAAGATTAAAAGATGAATTATGCTAGTAATTTTTTTATTTTTTCATGTCCTATTCCAACTCCAGGTCAAAAGGTTTAAATTAATTTGCTGCAACTTAGTTACTAAACGTAAAAGGTGATATTAAAAGTGTAAGGTGTTCGTTAAGGTGCTGTACAGTGCCCCCTGGCTGCTGGCATGAATATTTCAGTGCGGTGAGAGGTTTGTGGCATGACACACAACTTTCAGGGCTAAATCACTGTAATCTTCTCAGCTGACATGAGTTTCAAACGAAAGATTCAAGCTGAAGAAATGTGTTTTTGTGTAAAATTTGCTTCCATCAGTTTTTATCCCACTTACACACATTTCTTTGTGTTTGTGTGTGTATGTGAGGGTTTACAAGGTAGACACGGCAACCCCCTGCTCTCCGTTTCATGACCAACAACTGACTCACGCCCCTGTTAACGTACAGATGGCTTTCTCTGCTTGGACGCGTGTGAAAAGTTAAGACGGGGGAGAAAGTTTTCCTGTCTGCTGGCAAAAGACTTTGTGAGTGACTGTGTGGGAGTCTGACCTCTTTGGTGCCTGCCAGGTGTTTGAGGACCAGGTTTCTGGGCAACGATGCCTCTGCTCTTGTCGTCATCATTGTGAAGTCAGCGTCTGGCCCCGCCTCCCATGGCGTGTCTTTGACGATGTATGTGCACTTCTCCTCAAACTCTGCCTCTGCCCAATGCGTCATGTCTGCCTCCTCCATGTCCATGTCCATGTCCACGTCGGTGTCGGTCATCGTCTCTGCTCCGTCCGAACCTGTGCTGGTAGCTGTGGAGGCCATCTTGTGGTTTGTGCCGTCCTGCTCCATAGTGTGCGCCCCCTCACTGGTCAACATGGCCGAGCTATGAGAGGTCGCCTGGACGGGGTAAGAAAGAGAAAAAAATACCTTTCATCATCTCTTCTTCATAAAAGTTCTTAAAACTTCCATCTGGAAGTGAACAGTGAGGTAGGAAAGAGATTAAATGGAAAGCAAAAGAAAAAAAAGATGGAAAAACAAGACAAGCAGAAAAATACCAAACATGCGATAAAAAAACCTATGAATATGACAAGTACAAAAACAGCAAATGGTTGAAAAAATCAGATAAGAATAAGAAAGGAGGTGGGAGGAAAGAACTGATTAGGAATAAAAAGGAGACAAAGATCAAAATGAAAGATGATAAAACACTGTGATGAGTAGAGACAAAGAGAGGAGAGGAAGATCCGTGATTATTATATGTAGTGACTCAGTGGGAAGAGGGGGGTTGAGTAATGCCTCAGTCACACACAAACACATGTGCACGCACACACACAAGCGCAAAAGCACACAAAGGATCAGGCGGTAAATGTGTCGTCAGCCGTTTCGACTAGATGGTAACTAATTTGGGAAACGATTCATTCATGTTTCAGTTGCATAACCTGATTTGTTAGATTTGTCTTTTTCTCTGCCTTTGGAATCTAATGATTGTTTGACATTTTTTTAGGAAACTTATTCTACTTTTGTCTCCCTCTATGACATAATACTACCAGATTAGATGACCACTGCCCTCAAGCAAGATAAAAACACAATGTAGCAAAAAAAAAAAAAAATCAGTCAACAACTTTTTAGTTAATATTCAAGTTTTATATAGTTTTTGTACATTCACATTAAGTGGAATAAAATAAATTTTGGAAATCAGGCTCGATAGTTTCCACCTTGAACACTTTCACTATCCTTTTGCCTAACGGTTTCCAAGACCAGTCAAAATATGGCTCAAACAAATCTGTTTATCGGCAATTTTTCTGTTTTTTCACTTCTCTATATTATGACTCATTGTTTTTCTGACTTTAGAAAGAAATGGTCATGTTTCCTTTTTATCAGTTATTCTGTATATAAGTAATATTTCTCAAAAGCATGCTGAATTTACTCAGATATTGCAAATGTAATATTGCCCATGTTTCTGCGCTCTTCGACCCCCACCACCCCCCATTCACCCACATCTCCCATGGGTTGAAGACAGAGGAAGGAAATGCTGTCTGTGTCTGAATGAAGCTAAAATTGGAAGCAGAGTGGCAAAGCAGCGGAACCGGCAAATCATCCCAACTCCCGGCGTGTGTGTTCTTGTCTGAATGTGTGTGTGTGTTGGTAATGGACAAGGGGGAAGTGATGAGGAAGGGAGCGTCAAAAAAACTTTTCCATTTGGGGGGCCACGGCAGCGCAAACAAAAGTTCAAACACGATCCCACCCAAGACAATCCCACACACACACACAGGAGCAGAAATCCACACAGGGGACAACATGCTGCTTGTCCCACGCTGAAGAGCGGAAAGCAGCAGATCTTCGTTGACCACATTTCGCTCTGTGAAATTATCTGAAGCCACAAGAAAGAAAATTGTTTCACTTCCAAGTGACTTCGGCTAAAGCAAATAGGGTTTTGATCCCCAAGAGTAAAACAAGTTTCTGAATGAAAAGTAATTATAAAACTTAAGTTTGCTTTAATTAAGATTCAATTAAAAGCCACAAAAAAGCAAAAGCATCCTGGATTCAGAGAATATTCTTTCTTGCAAAACTGACCTCCCTTGCTTAAGAGTCACATAAAAAAGCATGTTAAAGTTAATTTTAGTTGCATTAAACATTAAACACAAACAGACCAAATGCCCAAAATACATTAAAATCCAACAAAAGCCACAGTATCCATGATTTGATTTGTAAAACTATAAAATTCCCAGTGAGTAGTCCTTCTTTTTCCCAGACAGCAGCTGAAAACTCGCATAACCAGACGTCTCCGCTTTATTTGCCATTGAAATGAATCAGATCAAAACAGTGATCACATATTAAAATGTCTCTTTTAATATCTTTGCTTTCAGCAAAACTGTGAATCCTGCCTTTGCATAACAGCTGCAGCATCAAAAACTAATAGTGAAACCAAGAACCAAGAAACAATTCATCTCTCGTGTATTTAGACCAACTGAAAACATTTAAAAGCTGAGCCTGCACAAAGTCTGAAAGATTTCAAACTTAAACATTGACAAGCATAGATGGATTGTTTTTAATCAGAAAAATGGAAAATACTTAAATTATTTTGTTGCCATTGAATATGCCTATAAAATTAGAAACTTTATTGGAAAAACAAAACTTGTTTTTGCATAAATTAGTGAATAAAATGTATTAAAGTAAGCAAAAAGTGCCTAAATTTTAACACAATCCCAGGAATCGATTTATGAAATACCCCAAAAGCACCAGCTAAAAAACAAAAAAGGTTTAAGAAATTTGTCCAAAAACTCATTTCAGTGTAATAATAAAAATCTTAAAGTTTGTAGATACTGCAAAAGTAGTAAAAGTTAAAAGTTTAAAAAAAAATGTCAGATTTAGTTGACAGTCTGTTTTTGGAGTTCACAACTTTTAGTATAAATCATGAAGTGTATACCAAGTGTCAAAAAAGTCCAAAAAGTTAGATAAAACCCCGTACAATTTTCTATGTTGCACTCTAAATCAGTTGTTAGTAAAATGACAGAGAAGCCGAGGGTGTTCAGAGCTGCTCTGTACTCACCGTGTAACTTTGGTCCCATCCACACATAGGGACGAGCACCGGGATCCTCTCTGGAAGTCTGCCTGTGAGGATAGAGAGTTTATGCGGGACAGGTGTAGTTCTCCCCTTCTGCCTTCCCACTCCGAGTGCTAATACTCCACACCGAGCTCTCAAGTTTCTTTGGGCAGGAGTGTGTGTGTGATCCACTTGGAGACCTGATATTAAATGCCTGACAACATCAACATCTCTCAGACTAAGCCCTCTCCCTCTCCTTCTCTCTCTCTCTTGCTCGCTCACTTGAAGCCACACCCACAAAGCACTTCTCACACGGCTTTCACCTGAGGCCATGAGCCATACACACACAAACACACCCCCACACATAGCTAAAAATGTAACTCCTATTTTTCCATCAAAATAAAGATTTTTCTACATGATAATCACAAGGTGATTGTGTGATTTGGTGTATTGATGTGTGGAAATGTCTTCGACCAAGTTTAAAATGTAAACATGTATGCGCATTCTTGTGCATGATTGTGTCTAGTGTGCGTGTGCGCGTGTGTGTCTGTGTCTGCATGTTTGTGCGCTTGTATAAGGGAAGTGTTGAGTCACCGTCACAGGATGTCCCTCTCTTCCACAAGATAACACACACACACAAAATTGCACTCTAGGGGGCAGAACTGATCTGCTTTGGTTTCTTTTGCAAAATGAAATTTAAAGTACACCCACTCACTCTCCTGTGTTATTCTTTGCCCTTTCTCCGTCACTCCCTTAAAAGCGTTTTCTGCCTTTGAGTTTGTCTTTTTCTTTCTTGCATTTTTTTTAATATTAACATTCTTCCTTTCATCCCCCCAAATTATGAAGTCTTTTTTGGGTAAATTAATTAAGACTGAGAAAAGTGAAACTTATTTTTGTCTTATTGTATTAAGATATAAGAATGAAAACAGGTATGAGCACTGAGAGGACTGGTAAAGGGAGTGTCTCCGACTTACTCCAAGACTGTTACAACACATGCGTTAAAGACTTTCTGAAGAAAATTTTTTAGAAAAGCACCTAAGATTTATTAAGTTTATTAAAATTTCACTCAAACAGTTTCCATATGCTTATGATTTTAGTGTGTGCCTATTTTAAAACCGACTAAAAGAGCTTTTGGGACGGGAGAATGGGGGTAGAAATACCTTCTCCTGATCCTATAAACAGCCTTCTGCTTCCACTTCTACTCTACAATCATAGCTAATACTAGCTGCTGTAAGCAGTTATCGCAATCAATGATCTAAAGAATTTCTGCACGCCTTACTATGTTTTTCTCTTTCGTCTAAACTGGGTGAGCAACGGGAATATTTTTTTAGGCTTTGTTTGCTTTTAACAACTGTGCTTTTCTCTCTGGGCTGCATTAACAATGTCCATTGTGCGTCCTTTGAAGGAGAATAACAGTATTCAACTTTTAAGTGTTGCACAATAAAACAATAATTTTTTAAAAAAATCTAATTGATTTGACCTGAACGTTTGAAATAAATATGGAGCCTCATCAGGACAGAAAAAAGAGGGAAGCACTTATGCAAAATCCTCAGCAGGACTTAAAAGCGAAAGAAAAACACAGACTTTTAAAAATCCTCCAAGTGTCCCCTCACATAAATATATGCTCGGCCAAAGTGCTTTGAAATCAGAAAATTTTACAACTTATGATGCTTTTCATTGTTAGCAGACTCTGGCCTTGAATGCATGCAACGCGAGATGCGAGGTTACAAACAATACAGTCTGGTTAAAATTATAAACATCTGCTATTTAGTTTAAGTCAAATCCATTCTTGAAAATTAGTCTTTACGACTCTGTTGATGTCAGTCTTAATATGCTTCATTTTGCAAGCTTAAATACTTTCATAACCTCATCTTCAATTAAATGGTTGTGTTGACAGAGATTTATTTACTATTACAACTCTGGAAATAAGAAATGAAAAAGAAACTCTAAACTTTAGTGTTTTTCGAGTGATCATCGTGATTAATGATGCTGGATTTGGAGGCAATAATTCGTGATGATGCAGAGAACCACAATTAGTTTTGTCGTATTGACTCTGTTACAGTTTGTAACGCATGTAATTACGAACTGCTGCTGATTTTAGTACAATCCCAATCAGCTCAGACTTGCTCTAAAATGATTAATTCTCTCAAATAGTGTTTCTTTACTTAGCTTTTCATAATTTATGGAGTACATTTTAAGTAATATTGAACAAAATCCATTTTATGCTTTAATATACATCTATTCTTTTTTATTTCAATTCAGGGTCTCACTCACTCACTCACTCACTCACTCACTCACTCACTCACTCACTCACAACAAAAGCTCAGTCTCTTACTAACACTGGAAATTCCCATCTAATTGTTCACCCTGTTTCCCTTAATTTAACTCCCACTCACCCACCTCACTCAATCCCCCTTTTCTCTCCATCTTTCCTTTGATTTTGCACATTGTATTTACAAAAATGATTTTCCACACTCACCCCTCACGCTGCTTTTTCCATGACTTTTCTCTCAACCATTTTTTTGTCTTTTTGAAGAAAATAAATCACTCCAGAAAAAGTCATTTGTTTGTCTTTAAGCATTTTGATGTTTGCTCGCGAGGATTTTAATCGTGCAGCCATAAAAGAAAAGAAACTGCTGTGGCGAGCACAGTTTGTTGGACAGAAACAACAAAATAAATCTGTGGGAAATGTGACATTAAGATCATAAATAATGTTCTACTAACGTCGAGAAAGAAAATGCTGGAACAAAAACAATTCGAATTTGTTGATTTTTTTGTTTTTTTTATTTGGCGTTTTCTTTTAATTTATTTAAGTGGGAATTTATACTTATGTCATTTCTTTCTTTTCTTGCATACAATAACATTAAAATGTCAATTCTGTTTCTGTATTTAAACTAATAAGTCAAGCTGCATTTGTTTGAAACAAACACCCTACGCACATCTTTGTAGAAAAAAAAATAAATTTTTTGTTCCAACTAGAACACTGTGTTAAGCTGTGTAATTTCCTAATTGTATCTTCAAGCAATCATCAGGGTTAGTGAAATGGGCCTTAATTTCTTTGAGTCTTTTTCTTTTATATATAAAAGAAAGATTATCAGGAAAAGAAAACAACCAACAGGAAGACGACAAAAAGACAAGAGACACCGGACTCTTTCACTCCCTCTCAATGGTGACAGAGGGTCTGACCACATCACTCGCTGCCTACTGCTTCCTGCCAACGGACGACCCCTACACACACACACACACACACACGCACCCATACACACATGCAGACACCCAGACACAGAGCTGAAGATCTGTCCCACAGCTGTCGGACATGTTGATGCTCAGTGTTTTCTCTTTGTGCAAAACAACCAGATGCAGAAGGGGACCAGAAAGCTGAGAAATACATTAAAACATGCAGTCGTATGTGTGCAACTTCTCAAGACTTCCATAAAGCTTTTGGAAGCTTTATGACATTTTACAGCAATCCTCTCTGTAATTAGGGTTAGCAGAATTTCAAGATTTTTAGGTTAATTTTCAGTAATTAGTGATGAACTCAAAAATTCTGTCTCTTTCTGGCTTGTGAATACACCACCAGTTTGTGTACTATCTTTGAAGTGGAAATTGTTACTTTAAAAGAAAGCTCAGTGTTAGCTATTTTCAGTCAGTAAGATATTTAAAAAGACAGAAAAGAAAGAAAACAGACATGTAATAAGCTACCTCGAAGACTTTTAGCAGATAGCAAAATGAATATATGGAGTACACCAAAATTACTCTTTCACAAAACATTCTGGACATCTTGGAAATCTTTTGGAAAGATAAATTCATGGTCTACATTCTCTCAACAATGCAAAAAAACCCCCAAAACAAAACAAAAAATTATATATATATATATGTATATATATATATATGTACAGTATGTGTGTGTGTATATATGTTTGTTAGACACGCCGTTAATTGCTCAAATCACAAATTCAAGAGGCTGAAAACAGTTTAAAACCAACTTTGTAATTTTGTTGTTCATTTCATACAATAATAGGAAAATCCTTTCTTAAAGTGGCTGCTCTTTCAAACATCTGCATAACATCAGTTTTATATTCGGTCAATGCATGGTGGCACAGCTGGTAGCACTGTTGCCTTGCAGCAAGAAGGTTCTGGGTTTGAATGCCACCTGGCAAACTCTTTCTGCATGGAGTTTGCATGTTCTCCCTCTGCATGCGCAGGCTCTCTCCGGATACTTCGGCTTGATCCCACAGTTCAAAAATATGACTGTTGGGTTAATTTGTTTCTCTAAATTGCCTTTAGGTACTGTTTGGTTTGTGTGAGCACGATTATTTGTTCTGTGTTTCCCCGTGATGGACTGGTGACCAATGCAAAGTGTATACTACCCTGAGCTTCCACGTAACCCTGGACTGACAAACGGGTATAGATAATGTGTGGATGAAGCATTTTCAGTTCTGCTTTTACATACATATATATGTAACAACTTCAACACCTTCACAGAGTCCAGAGTTTGGAAATCTACTTAACATTTTTCATCAGTATATCTTTTCTTCCAACATCAGTTATTATGAGTATATGTGCTGAAGTAAAAGTATGCTGGACTAAAGAACAAACAAACATGAAACTTTCTGGATTAGCTAAGAGTTTATTAAAAATTAAAATTTTTGAAGAACACACCGGTGGTACATAAAAAAACCAGTGACTCTATTTTAAATTAGCCAATTTAATATTGAGTCACTACCATTTCATAAAAGGTCTATATCCTAAGTAATAGCCCTGACAAATACATCCTCAAGGATGTTAAATATTTCAAATAGCATGAATATGGAAATAACAGAAACAGAAAAACTCTCCACGGCCTAAGATTTTTAAAAAGCAAGTATTTTCTTAGCAAATCTTCCAGATAATCTATCTTTGTTCAGGACGTTCTAACTACACTAGCTAAACTAAACATTTGTATTAATTCTCTGATGTAGTTTAATTTGTTTGGCCACTCATTTATCCACTTCTGGAAAGGTTGCCCACTAAACAGTTATCCCACTTTCTCATTATACAGTCATTGACTAAAACTGAACAACCACCACTTTCCTTAGAAGCAGCACTCCTAGATGGCACTTTCTTACACTCTAAAAGACCAGTGAAATACCTCCAGGTAATCTAGATGATGAAACATTGCTAGGGCAGAAATTGTTGATGCCAAAAAGTTGGTGAAATCTGAGGCCAAATCAGGGCAAATATGAGAGCAAAAAGTGACAGAAATTCTCAGAAAACCAGAAGAGTTGATTATTCTATTAAAACTGCAACATCACCTGAATCAATAACTTTCCTTTGAAGAGAGGTGTTTGCTGGAGCTGGTGGGGCCGTTTCTGGTATTAGACACGGTTAGAATAGTCTGGGGAAGATCATGCTGCTGTAGAATCTGGCTTTTGCCATGGAAATCTCCATCCTGCATGTGGAAAAAAAGTGCAGCGAGGAGTAAACATTTCCATCACTGAACAGAACTGCTGAGATCGTATCCAGTTTTCAGAGATTTATCCCAAAGCAAAGAGTCGATTTTACTCATCACCTCTCAAACATAATACACCTTTGATGGCACTTGTATATCACACCTTTGGTGTACAAGTCTTTATTGAAATGACAGAGGTAGGTCAAAGTTCATGTGCTGGTGCATGAGGTAGTTAGACTTGAGTTTGCATGTAAATGTCAAATGTGAGGTTGTCCTTACTTCTCATCCTCACCAATCAAAGCAGTGAAGCTGTTGTCAGGAAAGCATATAAACTCACACTGATGTGATACTAAGCTGCCTCTGTTGTGGGAACTGGCAGCGGACCTGACAAGAGCCAGATGATATAATAATTGTGCTTGGCATTTGTTATACCTTACCCATGTCATTTCCTTTTTCCCTTTCTTTGTGAGGATCTGCATAGCTGCAGGGTAACTGCATTTAGAAAGGTGGAGTGTCTTTAAGGTGGGCTTCACCTCAGTGCACACAAACAACTCAAGTCAACGTGAAATGTCCCTTTTTGTGTCCCAGAGGTCCTACCTGCATGCCTTCAGGAGACAGAAACAGGGGACAAAAAGGAAGCAAAGACCTCCTGGGTCTCTGTTAGTTTTACAGTGGGCCACTATCACACACACAACAACTTGTGGATACACACACACACACTTTCATCTTACATAAACTCCACTTGCAAGTTAAAATTTAAGAGTTCCTTGAAATTTTCAGTCTGTAAAGACCCTTAAAACACAAGCAATGAAGACTGAGGGTGAGCTGAAAGTCAGATAAGTTAAGGGACTTACTGCAAGTAATATTAACACTGCATTCTCCATTTAAGAAGAACAGTGACAATTTTGTTTCATAGTTATAAGTAAAAACTTAGATGTCACAAATATCTGTCCTTTATAAAAAAATATTTACTCACTAGAGTATTTGTAATAAAATTCAGTAAATCCTGGAAAAGACCATCACTGATCACAACCCTAAAGAAATCCAAGCCCCCTTTTAAGGATGGAGACATAACTTATGTATCTAAAATATACCAATAAGTAGGGAAGCAAAACAATATCTGTTTTTGAATGAAATTGTAGCACAAAATTATATAAAAACATGTCAGTCAAGTAAAGAACAAACATAATGGAAAGAGTTCATTTGAGAACCCAAGCCAACATCCCACAGATGAAACTGTTCGGTTTTGGAAAAAAAAAGTAAATTTTTTGTGTGTTTTTGCACCTGTAACGAATACAGAACTTCAAAAAGCCATCCATTTTACATGGGGTGTTGGTACCTATTTCCAGTGATGTGTGTTACTCAAAGGCAATGTAAAATGGCCAATAAATATAAGATTCATGTATTTGGACTGTGGAAGGAAGGTTGAGTACCGAGAGAGAACCCATGCATGCATGGATAGGACATGCAGAAAGCTCTGGACAGGACTTGAACCAAGGACCTTCTTCAAGCCAACAATTGGATTGCTGGATTGCCCAACTTCAGAAATATGTAAATGTAGTAATTTCTTGATCCTTTTGCGATATATACAGTATATACAGTATATATATATACTATATATATGGTTATATATTTGGTTATACTGTATATACATATATATATATATATATATATATATATATATATATGTATATACAGTATAACCAAACATTTAAAGTCAGAATTTAGATGTCTTTTTAAGCATGTAATCATAGTCAGTTGAATTAAATCTTTTGTGTTGTACCTCTGAGGCACCAGGGAGGCAATCAAGTTCACTAGCAGGCAGCATGATATGTAAGGGTTTACTTTGTGGTCAGCTGGTCAGTATATTTATGGCAAACACACCAGAACTTCAGAAAGAATTCACACAAATCTGTTTTCATTCCACTAACACAAAGCACAGGTTATGCTCAGGTGTGCTTAGACAAAGCAAATCACTGGACTTCAGCTAACAAGTTTATTTTGTGGTGATAATGATTCCAAACAAGAGATGCAGAGTTTTTTTCTAGTAAAACTGATCGGGCATCACATGCTAACCTTTAGAATGAGAGCTGCTCAACACACATTTTCTGCAAAATGCACCATGGGAACTCGGTAGCTCCACTCCATGCCTCCATTGCAGGTTGGTGATGAAATTTTGTGAAAGAGGTGTGGTAAATTTACCAAAGAGCTGGATATGCTTCTGATTTAAATTAGCATGCTCAGAAGAACCACACTTTCAAAGAGAGAGTTCAACTTGATGAAACTCTCCTGACTGGTAAACACTTTCCTCTCTTTTTTTTCTTTCTTCTCTCAAGCCTTCCCATCTTCCCCCGTTCTCTTCCCTCCAGTCTCCTCCTGAGTCCCAAACATTTTAATTGCAGCCCACAGGCCATTTGAAGCCTCAGTGAAGAGATCAGTCATTGTCCATTTCCTTTGTGTTAGTGTGTGTCACTGTGTGTTACTGTGACGGTTACACCATGGGCCTGTGCATGTTGGACCCTCTGTGTGTGTGGATTTAGGGAGTTAATCCCTGAATAGAGAAGCCATTAGGGAGAATTAGGCAGTTTAGACGTAGCCATGATCCCCTCTGCTGTGCGTGTCAGGGGTTTCAGTGTGAGCAACGGCGTCTACGTGTGGCATGTGTCGGGTCAAGGCCCTTCAAAAGAAGGGATAGAGGTGCATCAGGAAAGTAAGAGGGGGGTGTGGGATAGCGTATGTGGTCATCAGTTCCCGTAATCTTACCAATCTGCTTGTGCTGTGTCCCACACACACGTACACAAATAGGCTCATCTTGACACTCTCAACAGATGGCCGTAGCAGAAAGGCCAAGGGTAAACTTGTGCAATGCCTAAACCAGACAAGCACCCTCCAAATGAAAGCCCCTCCTCTTTGTCTATAGCTAATCACTTTGTCCTCGGCACGCAAGCAGGACTCTTAATTAAGTGGCAAGTAGTCTGTCCTTGTTAACAATGTTTATATGTTATACCAGTGAGGAATCTTGCCCTGTATTTGACTTAAGTTACAATTTCAGCGAAAAACATGTCATACACCAACCTCTATAATTATTTTTATGGAGCCAATTGACTTTCGTTTAAACGCTCTGCAAATGTATGGAATTTGAAAGTAGGATATTTTCATACTCATTATTGACATGAATGACATTAGTTTTAAACTTAGACTAACAAATTTTAACCACTTTTCAGGGTGAAATCATAAACCAATGATTGACATAACCTATTTTTAAATTAAAAAATTGGATGCACAAGATGAATTTGTTGATTTTCCAATTCACACTGGGTCACGTCTGGCATTCAGCCCTAAAACACAATCACCCAATAATATTTGGGTAATTGTCTTTTAGATAGTTGCATTTTAACCCAAAATGTCATGTGGCCTTTAGCTAATATCCTGGCTCAACATTTGACAAATCTTGCTGATATAACTAGTTGCTTTGTATAGCATGGGCACTGATGATGGTGGAGAAACAGTTTTCCTGGAGATGTAAGTTGTTTCTCTGAATTTAGCATATTAAGCAGTGCCTACACATGCATGATTGACAGCGGTAAGACACTCCTCCTGGCTCCAACAAGTTGTTTTTGACTGGGAGCAGTCCATTTATTCAGCAGCAATAATAGCACTGAGAGGAGGTTGGGGAACTTGATTTTTTCAGATATTATGCTGTCACGACATGGTGACAGTTTTAACAAATGTGTAAAAAAAACACCTTATTTTTTAAATAAAAGTTACATACCCCAGTTTTAAAGCACTTGACTTGTCCATTTGGGTAGAATCTAAATTCTGTCAAGCTTGAAGGCACATGTGTCAAACTATAGTCTTAAACGCCTGGCGCTCATCAAATTTTCAATGTTTCTCTCCTACTTGAATCAAATAATTATGCCATTATTAGGACTTTGAAGAACTTAGCTATATGCTGAAGATGTGTATCAAGCATCTGGGGTTGTTCCTGAGCATAACTAAACAATTTCATTCATCTGAAGGTAACAGTTTACATCCAAACCATGACAAAGTGGCGACACATGTGTATAACTTGCACTCATCTACAGTTCTTCGAAGCGATAAACAATTGCTTAGAAATGGCTCCAAAAGATTTTCCCAACTTGTGCAACTCTACAGTTCTCCTTCTTAGGTATTCTTTGAATACATGTGGCTTTCCCAGTGCTTTGAGTATTACACATTTCATTGAGTACCTTAAAATGAATCTGTATGCTG
This sequence comes from Xiphophorus couchianus, assembly GCF_001444195.1. Taxonomy (NCBI): domain Eukaryota; kingdom Metazoa; phylum Chordata; class Actinopteri; order Cyprinodontiformes; family Poeciliidae; genus Xiphophorus; species Xiphophorus couchianus. The sequence goes on from NC_040230.1 coordinate 4,250,226, forward strand.
ATGAAGAAAAACTGGAAGTATTAGCCACCCTTTCTGGCATAACTGCATACTACTGACCTACTGTGTACCAGAAATAATTGCTTAATTCAGGAATATACAACCTAGTATCTCAAGCAAGTTGGACAGTCTCACAACATTACATTTACACATGCATACATAAAATATTGCAATTTATTCACATCAGTAAATCAGTAGTATTTCTGAAGTTTAATATCTCACTGTTAGATTATCCCAACAAGGATTACCTGGAGGCAGAGACACTCGGAATTTTGTTCGGATGGGAATGAAAAGAAATAATGTGTGAGTTATTTTAAGAAAAACATCATAAAATTCATCAATGATAAAACTTTTTTTTTTTAGCTTACATTCAATGCCTATAAAGCACCTGTGTTTTGGACTGGACTGAGTTTTCTTAAGTCACAAATTTACTTAAGTCTTCTACCCATTCCTGGTAGAACTGCAATATCAGGAAAAGTGAGTAGTCACTGTTTTAAAAAACTATAATGACAAGACTACATTATTTGTACCTGTTTTGACTTATCATTCTGTGAGCTTTTAGGGTCTTGTCACTATGAGGGTAATTTTTGCTGCTTTTGTCATTTTTGGTAAACTGGGCTAATCACCTAACCATTATAAATAATCCTCCAACAGTCATAGTAGAGCGAATGATCTCATCTTTGCAAAGAGGATGTAAATTATACCGTTTTCCTGTAAGCTTTGTGCCAGCAGCTCTGACAAAGCTTAAAGCATGGATCGTTGTATTGTTTGTGGGTAACCTGTGTTAGACACGGCAGCTGTTTAAGTTAGCTAGCTGAATCAAAGATGTCTTGGTGACTTTAAAAACCTTTAGAGTAATTAACTACTACCTTTAAATTTATGAACCTTTGTTCTTCACTTTGCCTTGCCCAAATAGTCTTCCCATAAAGTCAGGCAATGAACATCTGGAAGAAATATCTTTGGTTCTTGTTGATAACATAAAAAATAAAGATAAGCACAAATAGAAAAACCGAGCCATAACTTGAGAATGTTCACAAAACGTGAAGGTGCTATGACTATGTTTGTTATATATATATATATGTATATATATATATATATATATATATATATATATATATATATATATTTTTTTTTTTTTAATAATATTACAGCCTGATTACAGAGCAGTCTCTGTAATCAGAATCTGTGTTGCTACATCATGTGTCACATTCAGTGAACAATGAGCCTCAGTCCTAAGATAATCTGAAGAGCACCACTAAGAAACAAAAATAAATCAAGTTTTTATAAAGCACTTTAGTAGAAGAAAACAGGACTCTGAGGCTTCCCGCACTCACTCTCAGGTAGCCATTAAAAAGCTACGGACATAAACATGTTCCAGCTATCTTCCAGTAAATAGCGGAAACGTGCAATGAGTCACCAAATGAAACGGCAACATGGAGATAACGCACACACAGGCACATGCGCAAACACACGTACACACACATGCACACACACACATCACATCTGATGTCACACAACCCCCCGTCTTGGTAGTTTCCACTAAAATGAGCCTGAGGACAAACCACTGTTATACACGGGGACTGTGGTTAAAAAAAATCTAATTAATAGTCACTTAATTCTTGTTTGTGGTATTTTTTTTTTATCATGCACCGTATCACTATTACATTCCCACAGTATGTTTAACATTCCTAAATGATGTTTGTGGTCCTTTAAAATCTGATTAATGTAATGAGTTTGTTCTGTTTTGGTCTTTATTTGTAGCAAAACAAACTACAGCTTTTACTTAGAAATGTTATCATTTGCAGGTGCTTCTTTGTCTTTCATCAGATCAAGTGTTAGACAGAGGACCAAAATGCAGGGCAGTTTGATGAAAACTAAAGTTGTTGATTCCCAGAATACCACAAAGTAAATTTGGTCATAAAGGTAGATGCATAGTGGGCCCCTATTTATCCTGAATTTGGTTACTCAGAGTCTGCACATCCAGGTGTGTGAATAATTTTGGGTTTACCTGTAAGGACCTACTTAGTATTGGAGCTTGAACTTGAACCACCAATGATATACCTCTGGCTCAACTAAAAGGGGTAGTCACAGTCATAGTCACATGATTTTCTACTTGAAAAAAATCAGCAAGACAAACATTTTGCAGAAATAAGTGTAAATTCAAAAAATGACTATCTGGAATTAACTTATTATTTATAAAAGATTTCTCAATGCTCTTGGCTAGATGTAGAAGACAAATTTTAGTTCTAAGCTGTACACAATATTTCTTTGGTTCCACAATCCTGGGAGCATGTTGTGTAAGCACATCTTGTTGCAGATGTACCCAACGTCACTGGTGCATTAACAACACATAAGCCATAAGGTGGAGTGCATGTTTGAGGATTTAGTGCAGAACTGCCTTCTGAAAGGAGCTTTTGGGATATAGCAAACAAATACCTGACATGCAACCAGAAGATTGAGCATGATGTACAGTAGAGATGCAATTCTGTTATTAGTGGAGGTCTGTAAAATAATTTGTGAATTTTCAAAATACCTTATATAAAAGAGTGTAAATATTAAATGATATTGTTTTGAAGATATAAAGGAAATGCAAATTTAAACTTAGTCACTTGCAATTTCTTTTAATATTTCAATTGAACCATTCATAGTGCTAAAGCAAAGAAATGCAGAACAGAGTAACTTATCATTTTATTTTATTTCATAACCTTGTATTTCTGGATCTATTTTTTGCCATTATCTGATTGACTAGTTATCAGTGGCTTTAGGAAGCACATGAAGTCGGCCTCTTTTAACCTTTCTTCTTTTAATGTTGATTTGGTTCAGATCATTTAAGAAACTGTCTTGTGGGGAGCAAGAGTTCAAAAATCCATTTGGTTAAACAAAGTTGTGTCTTAGTAAATGTCCATCAAACAGTCGTAAGTTAGGCAAACATTCAATACACAACCTTTAACCATTAAAACCATCACATTAAGTTAATTAGGATTCACACCTTAAATTGTAACTACCCATTTGATACTTTTAACTTTCACTAATGTAATCAACCTGAACACACACAGTGTGTTAAATGCTTTACAGCATTTGTGATGGAGGAAGGAAATCTGTTGACACATCAGTGACACTGCATTTTCTACCCCTAAAGCCTGAAATCACACACAAAAGATAACTTTCTGATTACTTTCTCCCCTGGATGAAACTCTCTGCCTTCAGGGAAGATTCTCTGAAGAAAACAGAGGCTTTCTTCAACTCTATTCTTACTTTAAAGGAGTTTTACTTTAAGTTTTTGTTTTACTTTAAGCAATATTTTACTAGTACAACAATTCAGGTCTTATTTACATTGTGTTTTGATAAATAGCACTACTTTGGAACAAAAATAATCTCAAGGCACTTTACAAAACAATTTTTTTTCCCAATATTAAGATAAATATTTATTAAAAAATGTCAAAGTATGATCTGAACTGCAGACGGGGAAAGAAAAACCTCTCCACTACAGTTGTTCAATATCAATTAAATGCTGGATTAACATGGCTGCACGATAAGTCACAATATTAATTTATTCTACCCTGCACCGTACTATTCAATTTACTCTTATATGCTTGGATTGCAATAAAAATGATCAACTTATAAGTACTGTAGTATGTATTAATGCAATATAACAGTTATTTTACCACGTTTCTGGAGTTTGCAGCAGGTCATTGTTGTCAAGTAACAAGACTTAATTACATTATTTGTGCTATAAGCAGCTCTTCCATTGGTGCTAATTGAAAAATCAATAAATGGATGAATGCTAGGGCAATGGGCAGCAGCTTGTACTTATCCATATGCTTGTTTGGATGTGCTCTCTGTTTATTTTCATGTCACTTTATTTGACTTACTTGTTTCACACTGTGTCAGTGGGGTCTCCTTTTGTGGTTATTGTGCTTCTAGTGTTCATGGGTGCGTGTCCAGATTGAGTGACCACTCATTAGAAGGTTAAATAGGATCCGTTGTCTGAATGCTGTGCTGATTAAGCTGAAGTGGTCAGGGGCTAGTGGGCACCTGCCATAACCCGGCTTGATCTCATCAATCACACACTGACCTGGCCGCTATCTGGTCCCCTGGACTTTGCAGAGGCCCCGAGGCCTCAATGCTACCCCTTATCCCGGAACTGGGTACATCATTACCCCTTGGACCTGGAGCCACAGTGACCCATTGAGGCCCTCTGTTCTGTCTAACCCTGGCCACAACCCTAGCTCTGACCTTTTGGGATGACAGCTGAAATAACCCTAAAGAAATAGCAAAATATAGGAATCTCTTCTGAGATTTGACTCTAAAGTGCCACCATTAGAATGTCTTTTCTATTTTAAAACCTTTCTTGGACTACATACTATGAACTCCATACTATTGATCTACCGTAGATGGTAATCCATTAAGAGTGGAACTACTTCCTTATCCAGCTCTGAATTTAAGCACACTAGACATCTTTTTATCTCTGATATCTTACTTGAGCAAATCGTCGGCATTCAGATGTCCTACAAAAGTACAATTACAAGAAAAATTAAGAAAATCTGTCTTTGTGGCTTATATAATCAGGATTACATGGTTGAAAGCTCAGAAGCTGAAACAGTGGACTATGCCATAATTGTAGTTTCAGGTGGTTTAATAATAATCTGTTCACTCCTTTAGGATAAACCCTCAATCAGGCTTCACGTGCAACATATTAACTGCCTAAAAAAAATCAATGAAAGAAACCATGCCCCCAGCTGTCAGCTATAAATAGGATTCAGATTATCATCACAATTAAAAACAAAACACCTAAATGAAACTGACTCTTCTTGTGGTTTATATAATCTGGCCAAATGATATCAGGAGCTCTTACCAGAAGAGTGACTAATACAATATATTGCTGCTTTTCTGACATACATTAAGCGTTTAATGGACATGTAAGCTATTTACCAGCTATACATATTTTTGCTTCTGTGGTTACAGTTTGTGTAAGTGGCATTTGAGTCTTGAGTAAATCATATTTATCACTGAAACATTGGGGGAAAGAAAAGAAGCATCAAACCTGCAGTTAACACCGACCTTCGCAGGATCTGCTAGTCACTCTTCTGGTAAGAGCTCCTGATATTATTTGGCCTGATTATATAAACCACAAGAAGAGTCAGTTTCATTTAGGTGTTTTGTTTTTAATTGTGATAATAATCTGAATCCTATTTCAGCCTTTTACAGCCATGCCCCCAGCTGACAGCTGTAGGTTGGCAATGTTGGTCATTGGGCAACTACTGTACCTGGATTCCACCAGCTAATAATAACCATTATATATATTAAAATACCAGGAATCCAGTCCATTTACTCAAACATGACTTCTGAAAATGTCAATCTGATCTTAACAAACAATTTTGAAATCTTTCTTTGGTCTCTATTAAAGGAAGGTTGTTATGTAAAAGTAACTTCTTCATGCAATTCATGCAATATTATAATGTTATTCCATCATCAAAAACATATAGGGAGTGTTGCATTTTTCTTTAACGCATGTTTAAGGGATTCTTTATTCTCTGGTGGCAGCCATTCAGAAGATGAAACACCTAAGCGCCATGCTACTAGTTGGAGTGGCTGGCACTTACAAAGCAGCCAGTCCAAGACCGGCATTTATTTTCCTTGCTGCTGATTTTCTGTACCCCCCAAAAGCAGAGATAAGGAAGACCATGAAAGTGCAAAGATGCTTTCCACTCTGCATATTAATTCACATTGAGGTATATTTTGTGTTTGAACTACTAAAATAACGAGTTGTAAATGTCTTTATATGGGGTCTCAAGTAGCTGTGGATTTTAATAATTTGTGACTGGCTGTCAATACATAGTTAAGTATACTAAAGGTTTTTTTTTTTAATCTTATAGAGGAAATGTGGAGGTGTGTTGGGGTGTGTATATGAAGGTTTGTGTTTCCTATCTGACCATAGGGCTTGGTAACTGGTTCAAAGTTTATTGAGATCTGATATGAATTCATATCACTTTTTCATGATAAGATTGTATGAAGAGTATGTGATTTTTTTTAGCACACAGAAAACCAGAGAGGGCATATGACTGTAACCTTTTTACAGTAAGGAACTGACCCTGAGGAGTGAAAGTGATGTTTATCTTTTATTCCAGCTTTCCTTCTTTATTTTAGACAAAGAAGAAATGTCTTTGCAAAAAAATGCATTTCTTGTAATATAAATGTAAATGTTATTCAGAAGCACACCAAGCACACTTCAAAATGAGATTAAATCTGTATTCCAGATTGTTTGGATTACTATGTCAGTACTCCTACAATAAGCGCAATACATCAAATTCTTCATAACTCTTAAATATGTTTGGCTGACAGTCCTATATAGTAAATAAAGTTCTTACAGCTTCTCTAAATCCAGCAAGAAAAAAGTGAGAGTTGTGCAAGTCGAAATAAACACAGTGTTTATGGTATTTAGTTCCAGACAGGGAGGACTTTGAACTTTATTATGAGACAAGTCAAGGCCCATATCAGCGAACTGCCTGAGCTGATTTATTTATTAATGTCATAATTGTAAGTGGTTGTAAATCTTTCCACTTTGAATGCAAACAATAGTTTAAACAGCAGACACTCCCTTTGTTTGAATTTCTGAACCACAAAGAATTAACCTGCCAGAAGCAACTACGAACAAGACACAAAGTATTAGCTTCTGTGTAGTGCTTAACAAGGGAGGAACAGTTCAATATTTTATTAGCATTTAAGATAAAAAAAAAAAGACCCAAGACTGAGTCATTTCTGAAGTTCACTATTGACTTGGGACTAGAAATGTCCCAAGCATTCAGTTTTTTATAACTGAGAAACTTTTTGTGAACTTATTTTTGTCCACTGAGGGATCCGGGTTTTTATTTTAGGGACAAAATTTGTAACATCAGTTCTCACAAAACAATGAACACCTTTCTACACCCCTTATAACGATTGGAGACTATGGGCATTTTTCTTTTACATTTTTAACCTGTGGACAAAACAGTTCTCAACAAAGGTTTTAAGATGTCACGAACCAAAATTATCCCTATGGTTCTATCTATTGTTCATTTAGTTCAAACAGCAAATTTTAAGTAATGTTTGACTATTTGTGCTTTACATGTCTAAAAATTATGAAACCTTAACATCTTGTGTATTTGGATTTTGATACACAACTTTGTCAGACAGAAATGTGAAAAATAAATATGCTTCCTAAAATAACAAAGCTCAAAAACTGTCAGAGTAGCATAATAAATAAGGCTCGACAATGAGAGTATCTACATGTGGAAACTATGTGTTTTAAGTTCGATGAGATAACCATAACTTACCGACTCAGTCAGATATTTTAGACATTATACTGTATCTCCAATCTTCACTTATATGTTTTCCTTGCACTTTGTCACTTTCTTCTCATGCATTTTAGTTACAGCAATACATCAGCAGAACTTTATCACACATGTTGTAAAATATATCATAAACCCTGGTGATCTCTGATAAATCTGATAAAAAAGAATCACTAGACAACAGTGCTACTGTATTGAGTTAGTTATATGTTTGTTTGCCTAATTGCATGGCAACTGCATAATTAATAAATACATGCTGACATGTGTAGCATCAATTTTTAATTTGGTAAACATTTTATACACTGTCATACTTATGTGCATGAAGGTCAATATAGAATATGTAGGCAGGAGTTTTCATGGCAGTTGCATTAAAATTGTCACATTAACAGCCATTAAAAAGAAACATTTCAGTAAAAAACAACTTAATTAAACATTTAGACTATTACTTCATAACCGCAAATATATTGTCATATATCTGTAGTACAATATTCATCTCACAATAGACTGGAGTGCAATAATTGTTGGCTTTTCTTAGTGTTATTAACTTGCATTTTACATTTTAGTGTAATATTTAGTCAGTGACATTAGCAGCTGATTAGACAGGACACAAATAACATTGCCCAGAAATGCTAAAGGTCACATAGTGATGGAAGCAGAGATGAAAAAAGAAAATAGGAAAATATCTGATATCGCCATTACAAGATTTTGGAATATTGTACAGACCTGGATCATGAGTGTAGTTTAAGATCAGGAGATGACAGTTTTGGATAAGTAAAAACATGTAACCTTTTTTATTATTTAAAGATATAATATAAAGATATATTTTATGTACCTTTACAGTACAGGGACTATGTACTTGGGCTTATGACACATGAAATTATTCTGAAAATGCTTAGTTGTTTTTGTTGTTTTATTAAATTTAATTTTAGATTATGTATACAGAATCAGGGAGGACCAAAAACATAACTCTCCTTCATGAAATCATGTGCAGCTGAGGAATTTCTTCCACATACCCCTATTCTCAGATGTTCAGTTTCAAAACCAGGAAACTGATACAAGATAAAATCTAAATACCAAGGCAGAATCACAGCAGGTTTTGGCACGTGGCTGCTGCCATAGAGAGAAGTTTGGCTTCAGCCCAGCTTCCCTGGCAGTCTGCCAAGCTAAACACACGCACACACACACATAACTGACAAAACACACTACCATTCACAAGTTAGCGCCAAGCTCAGATAAAGGTTTCCCTCGATCTGGCTGGGTGGTTGTATGTGTGGACAGGGAGAGTGGGGAGAGGAGGTAGTTTAAGTACAGTCAGACAGGAGAGAGTAAACACTGATAACTCCCAGCTGGGTGTGTGTGAGTGGTGTCTGTGTATTCAAAAAGGCAATGTGTGCACCACCACCCCCGACCCGCACACACTAAAACACTTCCGAGACCCCCAACCTTTCCATCAAATCCATCGTCCCACACACACTTCCACCACTTTGATGAGGTGAAGTAGTGTGTCTGTCCTTAGTATGTGGGAAAGGGTGTGTGTTTGTGTGTATATATGTATACATATGTGTGTGTGTGTGTGTGTGAGAGAGAGACGGAGTGCCTGATCTGTTTTGTGTAAAGATCAGACGATTTGGATCATGGGCTCGACGGAAGTGGAAGCCACATACTTTGAAGAAAAAAGAGAGGAAGAGGAAGAGAAAGGGGGGGGAGGAATACAGAGGAGTATTAAACAGTAGCTGCATGAAGCAATGGTATTTGTAAGTGATTAGTTCATTTCAAATCAGTGCACAACAGGATTTCTTCTTGCACAAGAAATCCTGTTGTTCAACTTACATCATTTTTTAATTTGGCTGATTTCCTTGTTAATAATCCTCATTGTTCTAAAAGATAAATGTCTCTTTGACATAACCTGTAGATATTCACTGAGACAGGCTCAGTTGTTAGTTTTAAAAAAACTAACTGCAGTAAAAGAAAGCCTTTATATATGCAAAACTCCCACAAACATAAAAAATGCCTTCATTTATCTTTAATTTGTTTCTGGTGCACCTGAATTTCTGAACTGTGGAACAATAGAATATTTCTATTCTATTCTAATTTATAGTTTTGCTAATAATGTTTAAACTATTATTTGGTGTGACTTTCTCAACATGGCTTTTGCCTTGAATGCTGTTTAAGGTTAGGTTTAGGTAAATTAAATTAAGTTTGCATAAATTTTAAAGTAACATACCTATTTGTATAATTTTTGTTTAACCTTAATTAATACAGAATATACATATATTTTGTCCCACAAGAAAAAAAAGCAAAGGGACAAGCAACTAAAGAATTTAGGTTCATACAAAGACAAAAATATTAAAATACTAAAAAAAACAACAACAAAAAAAACAAAGCTAAATTAAGAACCACCTGCTGTACAGTAAGGGCAAATTACCACATAAAACACTGTGCAAAAACAACATCCTCTGACCCAAAGGAATTTTGAAAAATGTACAAAATGTCCATCTGTATTTGTGCATTAAAAAAACAACTGATTGTGTACAATGTTTACAGTAATAGGAAATAAAGTTGTGCAGACATAAGAGATGTGCAAATACTAGCAGAATTGCTACTTGAAATGAGTAAAACTGTGCAAATAATGCAAACATCAGCAGCACTTTTTGAGTTGTTGGGAGCAATGATAGCTTTTGAATACTACTCAAAGGAAGAGTCTGTGGTAATGTTCCTTTGTGCACCAAGGATGCAGCAGTCTGTCATTGAAGGAGCGATGATGGTTCATGTAATAAGATTATTCTATATGTCAGAATAACCTTATGCCATGTGGAGTAACTGCTGAAAAGACATTTTTTAAATCAGACATTGACAATTATTTCTCATTATTATGTTTATGTACTGTATGTGCTAAAACATCCACTTGTGCAAATACCATTTTCCCCTATTGAATAGAATAAGTTATTAAATTTCTTTATTAATAAGAAAAGACATCAGTGTGGTTAGCTTAGGGTGAAGATTTGATTATTAGAAAAATGAGGGGCCTGATTTCACGCTTTGATTTTTTGTAACTACAGCAAGTAAAAATTAACAATGATTTTTCATCACCTGTAGTTTTCTGAGAGATTTATCGCTGCAACTTTTGTTCTTTGCCCTAAAGTGGGAGTTTTGGCTCCACGATGGTTGGCCTGATGACACACAACTCTGTCTGGCCTGTGGTTTCCTCTCAAGTGGTCAACGGACCTCCCTTGCACAGCAGTTTACAGACGTGCACGTACACGGAAACTGAGACAAACACACACATGAAAAACTACACGCATGTGCACAGAAACACCAGAGATACACTGATTGAAGCAAAAACACACACAGGATGAAAACATGCTGCTCAGGAACTAGCTCAATCACACTGATACACACACACACACACACACACACACACACACACACACACACACACCCAAGTGCACGCCAACAGCTGTTTCCAACATGCTGAGGCGGTCTGGAAACCACTTCCTCTCAGCGGGTCAAACACATTTTATTCATTTACTGTTCGCTCAAACAGGCTGGCAGACCACTTTCACTGCACACACACACACATGCACTGTCTGCGAGTTGGACTGTGTGAGCGACTGTGTACATGAAAGGAGCAAAACATGTTTTTTCCATGTTTTGGATGGATTTTTACTGTGTTTATCAGAGACACATAGTTAATCTAGTACTAGTACATTTGAGGACACCATTTATGAACTGTTTGTGTGTGTCTTTCTCAGTCTGGAGCTTAGCGCTGGTGAGAGCCACAATGACTATTTAGGAATCTTAATGGCAAAATAAAAAAGTAGAAGTTTTACATTTTAAAGATGTGAGCAAACTAAATCATACGTGTTCAACAAACCCCTTCACGTCGAGGCTGGTGGCCGCTGTCTGCTCAACAGGGATTGGCCAGCGCTCTGTAAATATTTAGAAGAAGTAGAAGGGTCCACCGTCCAGCCTGTCGCCATGGGAGACGGATTGCCTTTTATTTTTCAACCCCTCCCCAAATACACACACAAACTCACGCCCATACACAAAGACCTGCACACAGTTATCTCCGGTCTCAGGCCTATAACCGCAGCCACCAAGTTGAATGGATCAATCACGCACACCAACAGATACAAGCTGCAAAGTAGATATTAGACGAGGTGTTGATATCCCCCCCTGTGCATACTCCTCTGCAACCCCTAAATGACCTTTCACCTCACCTCAGTCTTAGTCCAACCAATCAGAGACCACCTCTCTCTTCCTCAGTTGATGTTGTAGTCACATATAAGAACTAACTGTTGTCTTTTGTCTAATAAAATCATGCAGTAATCTCCATATTTCTAGCCAGCAGAATTGATATTTTTCATAGGAGGATATACAGGGATGTGGAAATATTTGCCTTGATGCAGATTTGTTTGTTTTTTTTCCGCTTATTTGTAAGTCTTAAATGTTTTGGATCATCAGACAATTAAGATCAGTCAAAGACAACCTGAGTAAACACAAAGTGCAGTATTGAAATGATGATTTCAATCATTAGTAAAAGCACCATCATAATTTTTCTCCCCTACAAGTGTTTGAGATAACTTGGAATGTGTCTTTTATGTCATTAACCAAAGAATTTTAGGCTTACACTTATTTGCAGAAATAATATAATTCCAAGTTGGTGGAATTCTGTGCTTGAATGCCATTTTCCCTGACTTGCATTCAAATATAGACTTTAACTAGAACCTTAACATTTCAAAGCATTCAGAGGACTTGCTGGTGTGCTTCAGATCACTGAGATTAAAGTAGAAAGTGATTGGACTTACTCTTTCAGGATTTTGTGGTAAAGAGCAGGCAAAGCAAACCTATGGAGCCTGCTAGGGGACGTGGCAGATTTATTTTTTTTTTCTGTTGCGTTACCTCGCAAAACTTTTGCGTTACATCGAAATAGGTTTGTGTTCTCTCGCAATAATGTACTAATCAGTTCATGGAGTATAATTGAATACTGTAAGGTGGCCATCGTACTTTCTGTTATTATGTAAGGTTTTCTTAAGGCTTTTCCACGTGTTAATATCTCGTTGTGAAACATCTGAAGTGTTATATATTTTTCTTTAGGATAGAAATACACCACACACCTAAGATATAAATGGAAAGTTTCCGTAAGAAGGAAAGACATAAAAAATACATCCAAACTATTTGGACTATTTCTGAGTTATTTTCACGGGGAAAAGGTAATGAGTCATCTGACAGTTTTGATTATGTCTTTTTTGTGTAGTAGTCTATATGGTTTAAAGGGCCATTTTCATGTGGAGTTCCATCTCAACTTTACACAAACAGACACAAACATGCAGTGAATAAATCGATTTTCAATAATTTTTTTGCACAAAAGAGTTAATAATAAGCACGTTTTCACTGATGCTCTTTAAATGTGTAAATATTTGAAATGTTAAATTTACATTTTTGACTGTATACAAAATAGACCAGCAAATATTGCAGCAGGCATATTGCGAGGTAAATTATTAGATATAGAGATACATTCATTTTAAAACTGCAGTTGGCAAGCAATCAATCTGTTGATTCTGCCTGAACACAAAGTCCATGGACCATTTACAATCTGCATGTCATAACATGTTTTGCACAATTAGCTCTAGAAAACGTCTTCTAAATTAAATAGGTGGATGTTGTACATTCTTACTTAAGTCTACATATCAGTACAGCTGCAAAAATCAAAGTGTTACCTTTTGGTAGTTCCAGGTTTTCAAAATTATGTTTAAATGGTGTTCACTCTTGATAAGGCCATTGAAAATATTGATCACGTCCTTGTTTTTTCTCTCCATTGACAACATTACTTATTTTAATTTGATGGAATCTAAACAAGAACTGCATTAATATGCACAAATCAACCTGAAGTCCATTTTTTTCTACCAACTTTGAGCCATATCAAGGATTTTACTCAAAGTTGTAATCAAAGTTGCAGAAAATGTTTTGATTTGTTCTGTTATGTGTTGCTTGTGTTCTTTGGAGAAGATGGGCAGAAGAACTCGTGTTTTAAAAATTGTACCAGAAAAAACAACTGAACTTACAGACTTGTATATAAAAAAAGATATATGCTTATGTTAAAAGACATAAAGTGGGATTACCAACATTCATGAGAAATTCTGGAGAAAAGCTATTTTGTTCACCACGTTTGGTATTAGAATTGTAACCAGCATTAGTTCTTCAATTTCTTTCTAAAACAAGTGGGGATAGCCCATGGATGGATGTATTATTTTACCCCATTTTAAAACTATGACGTTACTTTGGATTGTTCCTTTATGTAAAATCCTATTAAAATAGACGTACAGAAATGACATTGAAAAAATCCAGGAGTTATGAATCCTTCTGCAAATCAATGCAAATAATTTATTCCATCATCTCCAACATTAGCAAGCTGGGACTTTAGGAGTAATGTGGAGATTCAAAGTTTTGCTCAAGGACACCATAACAATGTTCCCATCAAATCACAATTTATCTACTACTGACCTGTGACTGACCCCTCACTGATAAAGCTTTAGATTATTGCTTTCTACTAAACCACGATGATGAGTCCATCACTGTCCAAGAATTTTCATCCATCCATCCATCCATTTTCTGTTCACCCTTGTCCCTAATGGGGTCGGGAGGGTTGCTGGTGCCCATCTCCAGCTACGTTCCGGGCGAGAGGCGGGGTACACCCCGGACAGGTCGCCAGTCTGTCGCAGGGCAACACAGAGACATACAGGACAAACAACCATGCACACACACACTCACACCTAGGGAGAATTTAGAGAAACCAATTGACCTGACAGTCATGTTTTTGGACTGTGGGAGGAAGCCGGAGAACCCGGAGAGAACCCACGCATGCACAGGGAGAACATGCAAACTCCATGCAGAAAGACCCCGGCCGGGAATCGAACCCAGGACCTTCTTGCTGCAAGGCAACAGTGCTACCAACTGCGCCACTGTGCAGCCCTCCAAGAATTTTCTTTGGTTTTAATGTCCCATTTCCAACTCATCCATTGGATCACAACCTTTGAGAATTACATAGAATAGAAATAGATTTCACCAAAAAAAATCTCTCTTCTTTTTCTCACTGTGAAGGTGGAGCACAATATGACTTCTACAAGAATGATTTAAAAAAAAAAAATTCAACATTAAGTTATCACACTGGTGATGAAGAAATGGTGTAGACATCCGAATGAAGAGAAACATTATTAATGCTGGAATGATTATGAAAATCAAGATGCTCCCTGAAATTATTCTTACAATTTGTATATTATGAGCTTTGACCTTTAACCTTTTGAATGTTTTTATTTTGTCATTATGGAACTGAATGATAACAAACACAACTGAGGAACCACACCCTCACTGACTCTTTACCTTTCTTCCTTCCGCTATATTCTGACTCCGTCTTTCTTTCCTCTGTCAGCCAGCCATACATCTCACGTCCTCCACCACACACACAGACACACACTTCCATTACTGCTTCATCATGTTGACCCTGCATCAACCCCCTCAACGTCAGCTCTGACCCCATTCTACCCTTCCTCCACTCATTCCTCTTCTCCTCTTCACCTTCTTCTGTCTCTTCACCTTTGCCTCTTCCACTCTCCTAACTCCACCCTTTTCTGCCTTTTTTATTGATACTTCCCCGTTCCTCTTGTTCCCCCTTCAACACTTTTTTATTCTCCTCTTCCCCTCATTTTTCTATCCTCCGTTCCTATGCATGAAAGAGTCATTGTGTGGTCATACTGAAGGACAGAGGGAGCAGGGAGGTAGAGAAACAGAAAGACAGACTTCAAAGATGGATGTGAGGAAGGAGGAGAGACATTGAAGGGGTGAGCACATGAAAGAGGAGAGGAGTGAGGGAAAAATGAGGAGGTGAAGAAAGTGGTGAAAAGTAAAGGAGTTTTTTAAGGAAAGACTGTCATGTTTAATCAGCTATGTTGGAAAAGCTATGTCGAAAATGTTTAAAATCATCTTTCTCTGAAACTTCAAGGAGTTTCTAAGGCATCCTTTTGTTCAACCTTCTGCACAATGAGCTGCAAAGTTAAACCTGTTTGTTGGCGTCTATTGCAGTCTGATGTTATTTTTATGAGCTTGTCTGGGCATTCCTGGTCGCTGCCCCCTGAGTTTAACACACTGCTAATTAGAGACGCAGAAAAGGGACAGAGAGAAGGAGAAAAGAAAGGACTTGGGTAGGAAGAAGAGAACATAGTACTTTGTGAGTGAAAAGGGCGGGGAGGAGAAGAGTGAGTGTAATGGCACCTATTAGCACATACCTTTAAAGAGTAACATATTTTACAGACTGGCAGTACTTCATAATGGCTGAAGAGATGTGGTAAAGAGGAGAAAGACCAGAGTTGAAAGTACGATTGATTATTTTCATGCAAGAACATCTACTATTGTGCTTTCCAACATAACAAGCAATACAGTTGCTTTATTTTATACATCCATCCATCCATCCATCCACACCTTTGTCCCTAGTGGGGTCAGGAGGGGTGCTGGTGCCTATCTCCGGCTAACGTTCCGGGCGAGAGGCGGGGTCACCCTGGACAGGTCGCCAGTCTGTCGCAGTGATTTTATACACACCATCAGAAATATTTTTATGTCATATTTCCAACACTGATTGTTCTAAGTACATTCAAAAGCCTATTCCTGACCAAAATTTAGCTCCTGACAAGATTGAAGCTCTCCTACAAAATCTAAAGAATATCTGACTGTTAAATTGCTAAAACAATGAGAGTTTGGGGTGTTTTTAACAGATAGTTGCAGATTGTACAGCAGCATGAGATGATTCATCCCTTTAACTGATTCATTCAATCATCAAAAGCATTGATCAGTGCATCAGGTTGTAATATTAATATGATCATAAAGAAATCTATCAAGTCAATACCAAGGCAACTTTATTAACTTTTGTCCCAACAGACAAGAGAGTCTTACATTCATTAAAACATATTGATAAAAAAACACATAGAAAAGAAATTGACATGGAATAACTTAAATACGTAAACATAAAGGTCGGATATGATCCAGAAGATGTGTTAGTAAAGTGATATTGTAGGGCCCTATTTTGAAAGATTTTCAGTCATTTACTGGAATTCTGGCCTATTCATCCTGAGAACTGGTGTAACTGAGTCAGATTTGTTGGCCGCCATGTTCACACACACATGTACACTGTACTCAGTTCTGTGAGTACAGTGACCCCTGGTATCTACAAAGGTTAGAGACCATAGCCGCTCACGACAAGTTAAAAAACTCAACGAATTCTTGAGACCCCCTCTACAGATGCTTGTAACAGCCTATTTTATGGTTTTAACACCAAATGTGCTTCAACTTGCATAAATACACACAATGAATCAAATCAAATTAAATCAAATTTTATTTGTATAACACCTTTCAGCAACAAGGCATTTCAAAGTGCTTGTTGCTAAGCTATTTTGGCACTATGGAGGAAAGTAGGATCTCCAGTCTTCAGGGTACCGACAATCAGTGTCAAGGAAAGTAAATGGCACTCTTAGATTGGCTTGCAAACACCAGCCAATGTATGTCAAGTAGCTTTGCTGCTAGATATCTTTCCCAAAATATATTTTTTTCATATTTTGTGAATAGGTGAACCAGGAAGACTGAGGCTTTTTAGGATCCTCGTCCATTTGAAAGACACATTCATGCACACTCTTTCACTTCTTGATTGATGGTTTTACCAAAAGTTCTTTCCTCATGATGGGATCTGTTTTGGGAAGTATATCAGTCAGGAGCCGTCATTGTGAAACCATGGACACCAAGCATAAGTTGCACTTCATAGTTTGCAAACCCAAACATAATTTTTATTAACACTTTTTACAAATACTTGTGTTACATAAAAACTTATTATTGTCTGACTCTCATCATGCATTATTGAATATGTTAATCTCCAAATTACCAATTTATTCCTATTTTATTGGGATGTGTCTGTCTATTGGTGAATTTCTTTAAATTTCCATCAGTTCAATTCATTCAGTTATTTACTATATTATTACCCAGCAAAAGCAAAAAAAGAGAAAAAATCCAACTCATAAGCGAGAGACACCTTGCTCTCTCTGCTACTTGTGTTCATCATTACTATGCTACACATGGATATTGCTACATTTTTGTCCCACTGAACACTGTTGGAAACAAAAAACTGATGTTTTGTTAAGTTTATGTCACTAGTTAAGGTTTCATCATGTATTCAAATATTTTCCCGTTTTATGAATTCCTTGGAAATGTTACAAATCGACAAATGCTTTCAACACCTGCTTGCTTGTTGGTATTGGCAGCCAGAGAAAGGATTTAAACGCCCATCCTGTTACTCAACAGAGTTTTAGTTACTTAGTAACTCACCTATCAAACACCCTCCAGAGGAAACCTATCAACGCCAGTAGCGTGCTGACATCAACTACTTCCACTCACTGCCTTCCTCTTCCTCCTGGCCTGTCATCAGGTGACTCCTCCTTCTCATCTTCTCCCACTCCATTTCCCATCAGACAGACCTTATCTAACATCTGACCAATGATGAGCACAGATAACGGTAACAATCCACACTCTCACACTTTAAAAACAACAAATCACCTCTTAGTAACTGCGGGGCAACAGGTCACAGCTCACAGTGTTCACTGTTGTTCCTATTTGGTTGGAAGTTATTTTATAAGAAAAAAAGAATGTGGCTCATGGCTATACAAAGCAGTCAGTATTTTCTTTATGTTGTAACATTTTTTACAGCCAACATTTGCCATCATAACTTTAAAGCAGCCAATATCTACTTGACTTTCACAGCCTCACTCACATTTTCTTTCAGAAAAACTTTCATCTTCCTGTTACCTTTAAACAGGCTCTCTGTCCCTGATGAAGAGAAGCATTCTGAAAGCATGATAGTGCAACCAACATGTTTCACAGCAGGGATGCATGTTCAGGTTTATGTGTAGTGTTAGCTTACTGCGATGCTGCCTTATGCATACATAACAAAAAGTTTAATTTTAGTCTTATCTGACTCAAGCACCTTCTTCTGCATGTTTACAGTGTCCCTATGGCTTGCAACAAAGTGTACACAAGAGATTAGTTTTAACAACAGCTTTCTGCTTTCCACTCTTCCAAAATGGCCACATTTACAGAGAGCACAACTAAGAGTATGACAGAGTTACCACAGGCCACTTGGGTGCTTTAGAGATTAGTCTGTCACTTTAGCAGGATGGGAATGTTCTGGTAGATTTGGAGTTGTTCTCTACTCTCAAGCTTGGGACGTTGCTTTATAAGCTAACCCTACTATAAAATTCTCCACAATGTTATCCCTGACCTGACTGGTGTGTTTCTTGGTCTTCTAGAAGCAGTTATTTTTGTACTGATGTCTTTCACAATCCTTTGGAGCCTTCACAGATCAGCTAGATTTATACTGTGATTAAATTACACGCAGCTGGACTCCATACTTACTAGTTAACTGACTTCAGAAGTTGATGGTTGCAAGGAAATTCATTTAGAGGCATCAGAGATAAAGTCATCTCAGGTTTATCTGTATAGAACATTTCAGCAACAAGGTAATTCAAAGTGCTTTAGTCATAAAAACATCATACAGTTACCAATTATGAGACAATCAAAAAACATTACATTTTGTTAAATGCCATCATCAAAATCATCAAGCAAATATACTGTACATCGGATACATTAATCAATGTTCCACTTTACTACTAATCAAAGGGTGTGGATGTTTAGCCTTGATTTAAAAAAAGTCTGTTTGATGTTTTGCAGTTTTCCAGAAGATTTTTTCTAAATTACTGGAACATAGTATCGGAATGCTCCTTCTCCATGTTTGGTTCTGGTTCTGGGATGCAGAGTAGATCTGGAAGGTTGATATAACAACAACAACAACAACAACTAATCTATAATGTATTCTAGAGCTAAGCCATTCAGTAATTTATGAAATAACTGAAGTATTTTAAAGTCTATTTTCTGAGCTATAGGGAGCCAGTTTACGGACTTTAGAACTGGGTGATGTGCTGTATCTTCCTGGTTTTAAGAATGAGAGCATCAGAGTTCTGGCTCAGCTGCAGCTGTCTGATTGATTTCTTAGGCAGGATTGTAATGACACTGTTGCAATAATCAGTGTGACTAAAGACATGACTGAGTTTCTCTAAATCTTGCTGGGACATTTTGCCCTTTAAGACTGAATGTTTTCTGGTAGAAGGCTGTCTTTATGTGTTCCTGAAGTTGTTTTACTTTTGTGTAACTAGGTTTTTGTGTGTTGGAGATTTCTGCCCAGGTCACTCTTGAAGATGAGTTCCAGACCTCAATGGGGTTTTACCTGGTTAACTAAAGGAAAAGGAAAGCAAAGTCCTAAGTAGACTTACTGCACGTTTAGAGATTTCACTTCTGCCAGCAGAGAATTTCAGCAGTTTTCATGAGTCATTACAATCCTAAATTACTTGTTACACATATGCTGTAAGGGGTTTCGGTATTTCCTAAGTGTAAAGCAAGGTTACTGTGTTTCTACCTTTGTGTGTGACAAGCATATTTTGTTATGCTCGGATATGACTGAACATTTCTGAAGCAATACCAGAGGTTAAGAGTGTGGAGAGGAGAAGAGAAATAGAGGTAGCTACATGGATAGTGTGTGTGTCAGAGAGTGTGTGTCTGTGAGATCCTCTGTAATTTGTCCAGGCTTTGCAGTTAGCCTGTAATTACCCTTCTGGCATGCACGCACACACAAACCAAAAGATGTGTCTCATGATAGCCCATGTGACCAAGATTATGTGCAAAACACTTCATATTCTGCGCAAGTGACACACATACACAGATATACACACAGGCGACTGACTAGGAGTGTACTATGAAATCCTCATAGCTCTTGTGACATACACACACCTACACACCCCAACCAGTTGTCATGTTAGTTGACAAGTGGACAACATATTGGCTCAGTGGAGTGACTGTTTTTACTGGTTAATATTTAGTTAGGGTTGCAACTCACATGATCGATGTAGTCTGGAACTAAAAGAGAGAACAAGCAATGAATGACAACAAGCGCATGGGAAAATAATGCTTTGGCAATTTAAAAAATCTTTCAGAAAAAATCGAACGGCGTTATTAAAGGGATGGCATTTGTTTGACATGTTGGTGCTTCTGGTCATCTTTGAATCGCCTCAAACTTGTACAAAATGCAGCAGCTCACGTTTTAGCTTTTGGCTTGCTATTTATTTCAAAATGGTTTCAACTATTTTAAACTGTTATTATTTTAAGTTTGAGTTTCTTAATGGTCTTGCTCTCCCTTAGTTTTTTATGTTATTGAACTTCAGTCTCACCAGGTCTTTACCACACAATCAAGATTTACTTACAGTTATACAGACAAAGTACATATAATATACAATAATGTACATATAACATATATTTATATACAACATATAAATTAGTACATATATTGGCTGAATGGTTTAGTGCCTTTTACTTCACCAAGGCTTCTATCAACTTAACTGTTACTTTGTCAATAAATACAATTGTTTATTTGAGATAAAGGAGTAACCAGACAAAACCTGGTATTTACCTTATAAAATAATATAACGAATATTTAGTTTCACCTTAAATATACACCAGTCTTTCAGCAACAACAAAACGTGAGCTTTGTCTTCTTATTGAACTATATGGAAATAAAACATTGAGAAACGCTTAACCTTCATAGTGATATTCCTGTCAGCAACGAGAGTCAATTGGTGTGAGTGCATTTATGTTCTGAAGTAACCCTGGCTCCCTCTATCAGCACAGGGCTTAAACCCACAGGAAGCCACACATACACCACAGCCTGCAATCATTAACCTGCATCACACTCACATGGAAGCACACGAACAAACTCACATGCATATACCACTGCATTGCAGCTTTTGCATCCACTAAAAATTTCACAAGTTCACAGGTTGATTGGTAAAAGCAAAACTTAACTAGGCATGTGACTCATAGCACCGGTTAGAAAACAAGACGGAGTCATGCTACTGAGCAAACCACCGAAGCTAGTCATCAACTCATCAACAAGCCCACAATGAGCAGTCAGGCCCCTGGAGATATGGAAGCTGTCAGAGCCTCAGGTGAAGCTAGAGCAATCAATCACTGATAAAACACCCCAGCTTTATGGTCCTGGAACAAGGTGAGCACTGTTTACACACTTTTAGATAGAGAGTTTGTGAAATAGAAAGTATGGAGGCCAAGGGCTAGCCCTGTAACACCCTGATAAAATATGTCACCAGGTCGCCATGAGCCATCACGTACACACAGGTAACAATGGAGAACTCTAAAACGCCTCAAGACAAACCTGTAGAATACCTCAAACATGTAACAAAAAGACGGAGATAACATGTATTATGCATTTTAGGATGTGTCTCTCTTTACGGTAAGGTAAGACAGTTTCAGAAATGGACACAGAAACACTGACAGTAAAATCCAATCTGACTCACCATCATTTTTTTCTACATACGTCAGTCTTTCTGCCATCGTCATCAACATATTTTTCTTGACATGTTGCTAATATTTGCTAACGTCAAGCATTAATTTGTTCCACACACTTGAGGTATTAACTACATGTATTTTTACCGTAAAAGTTAAAGCCAGCAACAAAAGGGTTTGTGAACAGCTCAGACTTTAACTCACTTTATACCGAAAGAACACGTCCGCCTGCAGATAACTTATAAAAGCAGCGTGACCTGTTCAGGTGAAACCAAACGACTTTTTCTAAGGAAGGGATCCAGTTTTGTTCTTCAAAATACAATAAAAACTTCCGGCACTGCATAACTACATGTATTGCATTTGAGGTTGTTAAAGCCGTTGTGTTTACAAAAAAAAAGTTTCTGTTTGGTCTCCTGCCACGCACACAGTAAAGACTTTAAATGAGCCGAAACAAATAGTATCATTTTAAAATAGAAAGTAAAACTAACATTTTTCCAGGTAATCGGCTGACTAAAAATTATGAAATGTTTGCATGATTATTCCTGTCATCTGGAGAGGACTCTGTTGTTGCAGTACAATGTAATATTGGGATTATAAAATCCCAGTATTAGGATAGATAGCATAAATAAGTAATTGTCCACAGAGGGAGATGTATGCAAGGATAATATCCTTAAATATATCCACTCACACATACACACAGTCATTGGAGTTGCCTCTTTTTGCATAACAAAACAAAATTTGCTGTAAATGTCTCTTAGTTCACTTATTATATGTGTGACATTTAGTGAAACTCAAACTAGTCGATTGTGTTAAGTAAAAATAGCATCATG
The DNA here is from genome assembly GCF_001444195.1 of Xiphophorus couchianus. Classification (NCBI taxonomy): domain Eukaryota; kingdom Metazoa; phylum Chordata; class Actinopteri; order Cyprinodontiformes; family Poeciliidae; genus Xiphophorus; species Xiphophorus couchianus. The sequence continues at coordinate 4,272,820 of NC_040230.1, forward strand.
AAGTCCAAAGTTCCCAAAAACAGAACTTCAGCAAGCAGGTATTTCTCTGTGAGGTATTTCTTTGTGACCTTTGTGTCCTGGGTTAAAATCCTGGCCTGTGATCTTTCTTTGTAGATGGATTCTTTCCGGGTACTCTGGCTTCCTTCATAAACAGAACTGTTAAGTCAGATGAATATTTTTGATGGCATATAGGATGTGCATGGTTGTTTTGCCCTGTGATTGACAGGCAACCTATTTGCTTCTTGCCCAATGACTGCTGGAGGCACCAGCTCCTCTGTAACCATTCAAGAAGATCCCTTAATGTTGAAATACTAATAAACACAGTTGTCAGTAGTCATCAGAATTTATTGTGACGCAACAAATTTGATTTTGGATCCAAATGTGTTTTTTCTCATTTATCCGCTGCCCCCAGCCAACACATTACACACACATTGTGACCAAACTGACCCACACATGGTGACCAAAGGGACCCACCAGCTCTGCAATAACAAGGTAACGAGGTGACAGAGACACACACAGACGGAGCCAAGGGGGAAATGTGTGTGTGTGTGTGGGGGGGGGAGGGTTGGTTAAACAGCTGAAGGTCCAAATTGATTTCAATTGGCTTTTGCACTTATACAGACAGAGTGACTAAGAACACACACAGACACACCCCAACTTTAACCCCTCAATAACACACAGGTAATGACCAGATCAACAGTAGAAATGACAAAGCTGCTGGAGACAGAGTGTCTGGCTCCATATTTAAATTCCACTCTGTCACTGTATGTTTGTGTTCCTGCATTGCTTCAGCCCTTCTGCTTTATTACTGTGTTATTTATCAGCAGTAATGAACTCAGGCCTCCAGCCTCACCCAGGTTTTAAATACCAACACGACAGAACAAGACTGGAAAAAACTTTCCATCGATCATTTTTATCACATTTACAGCAGCAACAGGTGGCACTACCAGTTCTGGAAGTATTTTTTTTATTAAATGCACATATAAATATAGTTCACAATTATGTGAAAGAAGAAATTAACAAGAAGTTCTCATGAAATGTCAGTTTTGAATTTTTTTTTACTTGGAGACATCTTTAATTTAAGGTATAACAAGCTGACCTGAAATCTAGAAATCATTTTATTCAATGTTTGTTCAGCCTTCAGAGAGCAAAACGTGACTTTTACAAGCTTGGCATTGGCAGTTTGATTGATGAGACCCTTAAAATAAAAACATCAGCAGGGATTTCTGAGCAGTGTCATTACTGGTCACCTTAGATTAAATTAGTTAATAATTCAATGTTTGTTGTGTGTATCTTGAGGTTGTGTTTTAGGAGGATGTCTTTGGTTAGTCTTGAATCTGTTCTTGTATTTTGGTTCCATTTGGAGCTGCTTTTCATGTTCACTCGGAGTTTTGCCTTCAATCTTTCATTCACTGTTGGATGAGCTTTGTTATTACATGGATACACAACACGCGTGGGGCGTGCCAACAGCTTTTCCTCTGCAATGTTATCAGTCACTTATTCATTACAGTGCGCTGTAGTATTTACTGGAACTCTGCCAACCATCAGCTGTGCATGGGTGGGTTTGTATGTGGGACAGTGAAAGAGCTAAATGCCATTATATTCTCAGCTCTCATTCGCCTTTAAACTGTCACTTCACCAAACAATAAATCTTTTTTTTTATTATTTGAGATCAGTTTGCAAAACTGCTGATCAAATAGTGATAAAGCTTGTTTAACGGCTGAATATAAATGCTGCTGTTGTACATGTTGATATGACTCATGAATAATGTGGGAAAATGTAAAATATGAACTGTAAAAACACTTCTAAGGTATAAACATCATGGCTGAAAACTGGTTCAGCAATTTTTTCATAACAGTCATGAGAAAAGAAATCTAAATTATTGTTATGTTCCAGCTCATAAAGTGTTTCTTACTGGTATTTTGCTGTTGTTTTTACATACATTTGATGTGTTTTAATGTGTTACACAACAGTTTAAGTAGTGTGAAAACTATTATTTGACCCAGATGATGTTTTATATCAGCAGCCATGTGGCAATAATGTCATCCTTGATCCATATTCCATTAATCTTAAAATAAATGTATCCATTTATTTTTCTCTTACCCTCACAGTCGTTTGACAAGATACACAAGAAAGAGACAAGAACTACCAACAGTTCGGGGAAATTCATGCCAGTTAACTGTTTTGTATGAGCTTCTATTTTAACCTGTGTATGTCACAGTGAGAGTGACAAAGAGGTGCAAGCCTTTTAATTACACAACTGACATACTTAGGAATTCAGGGAGTGGGTACTGTGTGTGTATGTGTCTTTTTTATCGCCCCCAACCCGGCCCTGGCCTTGTGCCTGCGCTTATGCATAGATACATGAATGCTTTAAACTCTCTTTGTCGGCGTAGATGAGTGTGTGCTTGTGAAATGCGAGACGTTCCAGTTATCCCAAGCGGCCGTCAGTTAGCTTGTTCACCTGTTGTGCGGCACGAAGCCCAAAGCAAGCACAACGGCAGCTGAAAGGGTCAAAGTGCATCCCAGAGTGTGTGTTGGAGTATCAGCTATTGTTATTCTTTCTTCTTTTTTTTCACTCAGCCTTGTGTTCGGTAACTCTGGTCTTTTTATAGCTGCTCTTTGGAGCACACATACACACACACACACGCCCACACACCCCCACACAGCAATGTGGCAGTGAAAGCTAGGCTACTGCTGTCGATTTTCAGTCCTTCCTTTCTCGATCAGCCACAGTAAAGATCACCTTTCACACACCCGCCTGTACTGTGCTTAACACAGAAGCACCTTCCCTTACCACACACCCTGACCGCCAGCTACACCTTCATTGACAACAATTTATTGGACCAATTATGTTTCCATCTACAATGCATTTTTTTGTTCCTACCCAAAAATAAAATTAGATGATTTAGTATTATCTTGAAAACAGTCAGATCCCTACAAGGGTGTTGAATTAATGAGTATGGCCTAATGAGACCATACTCAGTGTGGCCTCATTAGGTGTCTTTTACTGTCTAGTTGCGGGATCAACATGCAGCTGATCCCGCATTATGTTCATGCGTATGAATGAAAGGATGTTGTTTACTGAATGGAAGCAGGAAGTAATAGAAAAACATGAGCATGAGTTATGGAACTGTCAAGTACGTGTTGAAGTTTGTGCAAACCTTTCTCCCTCCCTTCTTCTGTCTGTTTCCAAGGTAAGAATATATCACTAAACTTTTTTCTTTTATACATTTTATTATGCACAGCTACAGTATATAAATTTTATAAGGCTGGAGAAGATTACAATTATTTTGATCATTTTAAATGGAACAAAAGCATTTGAAATGCATTTATGAGCTTGGTCACAAAACAAATTAAACTTGTATCTCAAGGTTCCATCGTAGTCCTAATAAACAAAAAAGTATAGCTATTCAGTCATTTACCTGACAAAACAACTCCAATTGATTTCCACTTGTACAGAAATGCATGTTCAGTCAGAAAGACAGTGTAATATGACTTCAAATGCCAATTGATCAAGAAAACATCAATATAAGTACTTTTTAGCAATCTCAAAAGAACAACTCATTTATTAAACATCCCCACTTTTAAAACATTTACCCAATTGTTTTAAAAGAGTAGAGTAGAAATTAGAGTAATAAAAAAAACCCATCTACAAAACACTATAGACTCAGACGATTCAGCTAGTTAGAGGGCTAACCAGAAACATGAATTCTGTGGAAAAAGCTGTTGACAGATGATTCAATCGAATTGGTTCATTGACTTGACTTAATGGATTCAAAGGAAACATTGTAGTCTCAGATTTTTTTGAATGAAGAAACACCAGTTGTTGTTGTCCATGAACACCACTCAAGAAATGTCAGATCATAAGCAAAAGAAGATAAACAAGGACGCTTGATTTTTTTTTTAACAAAATGTGTGGTGATCTGCTGCTTTATGCAAATAATAACAATAAAAATCTTAGCTGCACTAACCTGTTGGTAAATTCTAGTTCTAGTTTCATCACTATTCCTTCTTGCTGCATGCAACTCAAACACATTCATGGTCGCACAGACATAAATACAAAGAGACATGGTGTGCGACCCCTGTCTGCATCTCTATTCCTGTCTTGTCGCCAGGGTCAGAGTTGACAGTAGTCTTCAAGCTGCTTTAACAGGCAGTAAAAAACTGCAACTGAATACACAAGTCAAGGTGAAGAGAGGAGGGGGTTGGAGGGCATAGTGTGGCGCTACTTCAGGGTCTCACTTAAGGCCCATCAATGTTCATAATCTATTTTTTGTGTATAATGTTGTGTTGAGCTTAAAAGCATGGCTGAAGACGCTATGGAACTTAATGCTGAAGGAATTTTCCAGACTGAGATACAGTTGCAAGGCATTACTTCTACTTTAGAGTGACTTTCCTCAAGAGTTTCAGTTATATGGGTTAAAAAATATATCTGCTTGCAATGTCTACACTCTGAGCATTTTTTAAAGTGGTAGAGAAAGACTTTTTTTTGCTTGAACACTTTGCTCAAGAAGGATGGAACCCTGGGTACTTTTTCTGCTGCATTATCTATGTGCATTTATATTTAAAAATACTAATAAAAGGGAAGAGATGCTACAAAATAAAGTGAGGGGAGGTGGAAGCCAGGCATGTTCTTCTTACACACCTGTCTGTGGAACAGCTGTCCTGGGAATCAATCTGCCTCTCCTGGAGCGTGGCGAGGATGAGCTGCCTTTGTAAAAGGAGCCTTTTGCTTTCTTAGTATTTGCATGTGTGTGTGTGTGTAAGCATATATCATTGTGTGGAAATGTGTGCCCTTGTTGACATTCAGACTTCGCTGTAGTCTGAAGATGTGAGCCAGCCGACAAGACAACTGTCAGCAAAAAACGCTAAAGAAAAAAAGGGTGTAAATTTGGTTTTTCTTACTTGTTTGTTTCAGTATGAATAAATGTATGTATTAATTTTATATAAAAAGAGAAAGTGCAGAAATTAAACCAAGATAGAAAGTAAGAACTAGTCAAAAAATTGTCTCTGTGTACTGCTAATAGGAGTTTCACTTAAGGTATTATATACTATATTGTTGCCATCTTTCCAGATGTTAGCAGTTACTGAGTTTCTTTAAATGTTACAGTGATATGCTGAATGAAGGTGGTTTAACTTTTACCAACAAAGCAGTGACTTATGTCAAATTTCAGCCAGAAAGTTCAAACTGAAACTGATATTTCTGTTTCAAAAAATTAGTTTACAATTCCAAACTTATTTAGCACATTTCAATTTTTTTTTATTAATCTGTTTAACTTTAAAAAAGACAGTAATTGTTTGCAACAACTACATTATCACTACCTCTTTCATATTGTTTGAAGGAACATTACATTTCTTTGAGTAACTTTAATTTTAAAAAATCATACTCATGTAGTTTCAGGGTTGTGATGCTAAATATTTAAAACTTAGTGGAAATGTACTTAATGGAAAATATACAAATTGTGTTATATTGAAAGACTTTTGGGATGTAAAAATGTCACCATGATAAAAATTTCTAATTATAAATATGACATGTACAATCTAACTGATAAACTTGACAATATTTGTCCATTCTATCTTGCTCAAATGTCAAAATGTTCATTTCATCTCCCCTAACAACCTCCCCAGTTTCATCTGAATAAATATAAGCCCCGAGCATCATGCTGCTACTACTTTAGTTATGGCGCTCTTTTGGTTTTGTTTGCCACATAAATTATTGTTTGGCGCATAAACTTAAGCTCTTAGGCCACAACAATAATCATGAGAACAATTGTTATGAAATGTTTTATGATATTTTTAAAGAATATTCTTCAAAAAATTAGAGGACAAGATTTGCAAGAATGAGCAAGACTTGTTTTTATCTGTAAAAACTTTGTCATTCCATGACATAAAGAATCCAGATGTATAATTACATATGTGTCCACATAATGAAGCCATGTGTTGCCTGTACTTGCACAAATAAGGTGTTGCCTGGTGCAGAATAATGTTTAGTGACAGAGGTGATATGTGCTCCATCTGTACTGAAGCTGCCATTTACACAAGGCCATCCACACACACAAACATTTAACTTGATGGCATCTAAACTGATGGCCGATTACAACAATGAACAGCACAGTGTGTGTGTGTGTTGGGTGTGTGGGTGCTGTAGGCTGTGATTGGTCCTGTGATTATGCCACATTCTCAGCTGAGCTCTGCCAGTAAATCACACGCTCACACCCCCAAACAGCGTCGCTGAATCTTTAACAACAGCACACCACCCTGATTAGTCTCATCCCACAGTCACTAATAAAGTCTAATTAGTGAGGATGTGTGCATATGCGTTTATGTGTGTTTTGCTTCCCCTTGCATTGCTCCCATGGGAAATTTTCCCAATCTATTTCCTTCAGGCTTTATTCCGCATTCATTCACATTTACACAGTTTTTTATTATAAACTTTCCCTGCATTGCACTTCATCGTTCACTTTATTTTCTCTTTCTTGAGTTCAAAGTTCAACATTTTATTTGTCAAACTGTGACTTACAACCCAATATATTTGGCTCTTTGATCCCTTTTGTTATAAAAATAACTAATTCTTTCCCAAAACTGTAAAACTTTGACTTGAATATTACTAAATACAGATCTAACTTCATTTTGCCTTTAACTCTGAAAAGTTTTCCTGACTCTAATGAAGAAAAGCATCCCCACATCATGATACTGTCATTACCATGTTTCAATGTGGGGATATTTTGTTCGGGGTGATATGTGGTGTTAAATTGTAGATTAGAGTTTTGCATGTAGGCCTGCAAATTTCAATTACGTTTGATTTGACAATTAGATTTCTTCTGCGTTTGCTATGTTCTTGGGTCATTCAGTCATCTTGACTTTGCAGCTAATTAAAGTGAATCCAATCACTTTAAAATAAACTCCTATATCATTGTTTTGGTATTTACTCATTTTTTAAGTTTTTGTGAAAGCTAAAATTTGTAGATCTATTATAAAACTGACAGAAGAGACTTAATTGTTGAAATGCTTTAGATAGGAAAAGAGTGGAAAAAAAACATTATTTATGCACATTGAGAGCAGTGACCAGTAATATATGTAAACCAGAATAAAATATTTGTTCGAAACTGATTCCTGTTTATACTCCAAAATCAAAGAATACGGAAGTTGATTAGGGCTTCTAAAAAAAGAAATCTGACGTTAATCTCAGAATTCTGACTTCAATCTTTTTAGATCAAAAGTTAGAATTAGTTGAAAGTTGAATTATTTTTCTTTTTTTCAGTGGCCTTAATCCTCTTCTGTAGAATTCTGAGAAAAATGTCTGAAGTTGGGTTTGTCTTTTATATATTTGTGGATATAGTTACATGATGTAGCAACAACAACATATTCTCTCAAATTGTCATTTGTTGAGATAGAATAATGTATTAGAATTTGTTGCACAAAGCTAGACCCAACTGTTGCAGATAGTTAAAATATTAACTATAAAACAGATAATCTCAATGATGCTAAAATAATCTCAATAATTCCTTCTCCATTGTTCTTTTTGCGGTGGATTAGTGTGACATAGACTGGACATAACTTTCTATTTTTAGAAAATATTAATCTAAAACTAATAGGCAGTAAAAGTGATGTGCAGCTGATGGTAACAAAACCTGAAATGAAGATGTGCAGAAGGAACTGTTAGTGTGTCTCAGTGTGTAATTGTACCTGGTTAACCTTGGTGGTTTCATTAGTGGCCCAAGGCCACCAGGATAAAGATGAATTAGGAGGCCAGGGGCTACAAATTTGTCTTGGACAAGGCCTTCTCTGATTAAACCAGCTGGACACACACGGATATGTTGGCACGCAGACGAACGAGCACAAGCTCATACATGCAACGGACGTCAAGGACAAGGTGCAAGGATTTAACATACAGTGTCATGAAAAAGAACCTATCCTTCCCATACAGTACGTACTGTATTTCTTCTGTTTTTGCTTTTTGTCAGACTGAAAGGCTTAAAAAAACTAAAATGATGAATTATTATATTTCTTAAGGGAAAAAGCTGTCTAAATCAACCTTGCCCATGTAAAAATAACCTTGCCCCGACTGTCTAATCATTAACTGTTCATTTTCACTAGACGCACCAGCAGCTTGATTACTTGTAGAAAAATAAAAAATAAATCACCTATATACAAACTATTTGTCAAAATTAAGAAGGCTTAAAGATCCCAAAAGCAACACATCATGGCCCAACCTAAAGATATTTGGACCTGGATGACAATCCAGTGACATCTATCAGTTTTGAAAGTTTGACAAAGGTATTTCTAAAGCTTTAGGACTCCTGTGAACTTAAGACTATCATAATCCACAAACAAAGTAACCAAAATTACTCAAAGAGCACATGAATGACTCCACAAGAGCACTAATGAATGAGGAGCAACCTCTGTAGCACTGCTGACGTCTTTGACTCAGTTAAGGTTGGTGCTCATAGTGTCCATGGGCCACAGCAGAGTACTGCCGCTGACCAAAAATAACAGAAAGGCCCGTTTATCCGTTTTTTGGCAAAACATTTGCCAAGGCAGTAGTGAAGTTTTTCTTTTTGAAAGGTGTCCAGTCTGTTATATCTAGCATAAACGAATAACATTTCAGAAAAATCACATTATCCCCTTTGACAAGGCAATCAAGCATGAAGGTAGTAGTGCAACAGACTTGATCTGGACAACTTGCTGTCATTGACAGAGCCATGAATTTTGCATTCAGCAAAAAATGTAAAAAAATAATGTCCACCCATCAGTTTGTGACCTTAAACCTTAGTGATGGAGCAGGTCAGTGATCCAAAGCACACCACACATTCTTACTTGAAACCTCCCAGTGTGGCTATTTAAAGCACAACCACATTGATATATTAATTACACATAGGGCCAGGTTGGGTGGGATACCTTATTCCCATAATCTTCATTTTAAAACTTTGACAAAGATAATTTTTGTACTTTTTGGCACAGTGCTTTTTTGACATGCTATTGACTGGTGGTTGCAAAGCAGGCGATAATTATTTTCCTTGGCACTGATTGGCTGTACCCCAAAAGAGGAGATAAGTTAGAATGTGGATTTTGTTTCTGCAGTGTAGTGGACAGTTTAGACTGTGCATATTACTGCAAATTAAAGTAGATTTGGTGTTTGAACAATTAAAATGGCAGAAACCTTGCAGATCTAAACGGTTTTAGCGAGAGTTTGAAGTATTTGTGTATTTCACCTATTCACAGGGGACTGCGGTCCCTGACCCCCAAGAATACGGGAGGTCCAGTGTATAAGCAGAATATTCTAAACTGTGTATTCAGCTAACAAATGCACAGTAATAAACTCAGGCTCTGCAGACCTTTGCCTGGACACACGAATGCTTACACGAAACAAAAAGTGTTTAGTTTCTCATCCAAGTCCTTTGTGCAATCAGTACAGAACTGGAACATATGTTTGCTGTGTGTTTAAAAGAGAGAGTGTTGACCTTCCTCTACAGTCACTGCGTCAGAGCCCCAAAGCCACCAAGATGTTTAAGCGATCATGTCAGCTTTACTAAGAAAAGTGCAGCAATCGAGAGTTGTTGCAGCTTTGCATTCCTGTTGACAAGATGACTGTTGACGGTCATCTGGAGTTCACAGAGTGCGAGCTCTGATCCCTCACCTGTTACAAGATTATACAGACCTCACTATAACAAGGTAGCCATTGCTGCCTCGTAATTAACAAACCATAAACATTGGCTTTAGTCTTGGGTTGAGACACTATTTGTAAAAGGTTTTCATTTTCATTTTCTATATAATCATTTCTTTTGTTTCAGAAATCTTACAAAATGTTCCATTTTCTTAATCATCAAGAAGAAGGCTCAAC